>NC_140346.1:29414357-29420931 GCF_963514085.1 Chelon labrosus | reverse complement strand
AGGAAAAGAAACAGAAGGAGAAAAAGAAGAAGCAGTAAGAGGAGAAGACGGAGCAGGAGATAAATGAGAAGGAGGAGAGGAACGGATGAGGAGAAGACGAAGAAGGAGGAAGAGGAGGATGAGGAGGAGGGTGAGGAGAAGAATAAAGATGATGAAAGAAGAAATAAGGAAGAAAAACGAAGGAAGAGGAAAAGAATAAGAAAAGAGGAGGATGAGGAGGAGACGAAGAAGAAGACAGGAGGAGGAGAAGAAGAAGAAAGAATGAGGACGATGAACAGGAGAAGAATAAGAAGGAGGAAGAGGAGGAAGAGAAGAAGACGAAGAAGAAGAAAACAGGAGGAGGAGAAGAAAGAGAAAGAAGAAGAAAAGGAGGTGATGACTCCACAGAGGTTTAAGGATTTTATGGAATTTAATATTATTATTAAAGGATCAGGGTCAAGAAGCCTGATCAGGACTCGTCTCTCTCTCTCTAAGTCTGAGTGTTGTTGTCGTCTGAGCTTCATATTTTCCTTCTCTTTGAAAAGCTGAATCCAGCAGAGACCTGGACCCTGGACCTGGACCTGGACCTGGACCCGGACCCGTCCAGGTCTTAAATAACTGGGTTTAAATTGGATGAAGCACGATGGAAACTATTCAGCGTCTAAAACAAGACGGAGCTGTTCCTCCAGCACAAACACACTAAAGACCTCACATACGACCGACTCAGCGACGGTTAACCAACCAAGTCAGTTGTGACCGCACACAACTTCTATTTCAACCGAATCCAAACAGCTGTTAACCATCTGCTTCACTACAGGAAGAAATCTGAGAAATGTTCACACAAACATTCAGCAGCAATGACTCAAACTCTGTTTTTACTTTAACACTTTAACAAGCGCTCCATCTCCGCGTCTGCAGAACATTATGAAACAGAAGAAGATAAAAAGGCTTTTATTGTCCACGTCCAGGCTTTCTGGAGGCTTTTATTGTGAAAGTCATTGTATTTTTGTATATGTGCGTCTCTTTCACAGGAATATGAATCTGTGTCTTCGGTCCGAGATGCTAACGCAGGGTTCCCACTCCAACCTGAAATTATTTTCCAGGACATTTTCAGCTGCTACAGAGACAAGTCATCATGTCATACACTAATACATTCCCCTGTCCCGCTCAACCTTTGGAATGATACGAGCGACACTGTCCCGAGTTTTGTCTCTAGGCGCGGGGTCTGAAAAGTTGCTAAAGCCAGAAATTCTCTGCTAAAGCTAGCGACAAAATCAAATTTGATTTGCTGGTAGTGTCACGTGGGGCGGTGCGCTGGCTAGAAGCAGAGAAGCTCTGTGCCGTATGTTGCCCAGAAGACATACATGCGCATAACTTTTAACCCATTTGCATTCGCTCAGAAGCAGGGGGAGGATAAATCATTTTCCAGGATAACTTAATAATTTCCAGGACATTTGACCTTTTTTCTCATTTTCCATATGTTTTCCATGACTGGAAAATTGGTCAATCATTTTCCAGGTTTTCCAGGACGCGTGGGAACCCTGTAACGACGATGCTAACGACGATGCTAACGACGATGCTAACGGCAGTGATAATGCAAATGGTAATAATAAAATGCTAACAGCTAGCATGTCTCCATCAGCGTGTTTCTAAAACTAAACCAGGTACGTTTCCAGTGACGTTCCGCTCTAAGTGGGTGTTAGCAACCGTTAGCAGCGGTTAGCATCTCAGCAGGAAGGTTGTGGGTTCTACGCCGTCCGGGCTCCGTCTACGTGGAGTCTCTGCTGCGTTTCCCGTCACACAGACGTGACTGATCCTGACCTGGAAACAGCTGTTTCTCACCGTGTCTGTGAACTGGTAGGCGATGAACTTCCTCATCAGCGCGATGGCCGTCGCCCGCTCCTCTCCGATCTGCAGAGACACGACATGTGAGTAAACGGTCATGTGTTCTGGTTCTGGTTCTGGTCAATGTGTGTATGTATTTCCTGGTTTAACTGAGGTGTGTGTGTGTGTGTGTGTGTGTGTGTGTGTGTGTGTGTCCCTTAACACACCTTACACTTGACGGTCCACAGGTTGGGATCCCTGATGACGACAAAACAAACACAAACTTAATGACGTCATCACGGCGTCTGCAGGAGTCTAGATGCTGATTGGCCGACGGCCGTTTACGTACTTGACACCAGGAAGTAGCTGCTGCTGGGTGATGTCATCAGAAAGCTCCTCCGACACGCCAGAGTAACTGAACACCACAGAAGAAGAAACAGACGACAGTTTGTGATCTGTGTTTCTGCTTCTTTCTTTTTTCCAAAGAATCAAATCACTTCCTGTCAACGTTTCACATTAAAAACATTTACGTTTGTGGGAAGCTTTTAAGTTTAACAACTAATATAAAGTGAAACGGATGATTGTTTCCAAACAAAGCCGACTCTGGTAAACTCAGAGGAGCTGAATGTGAAAGTCACTCACTGTTCTCCTCCTGAAGACTTGGCGTACTTCCTCATGTAGTATTCACCCAGCGCCTCCTCTCTGGAGTCTCTGTGACACAAAACAGACACAAACAGTTGAAACATGTCTGAGGAAGATAAAAAATATGAAGCTGAAATAAAACACTTTGATAACGCATCCCAGTAAATAAAGTTGTCTGTCTGTCAGTAAATGAGGAGTCTGTTTTTGCATCATTACCAAGCAGACGTACCATTTAATCGTCTGTTTTTAGTCGTTAAACTGTCTGATGCTGCTGCTACAACCCTGTAAATGTCCCCACTAGAGGATGAATCAATCATCTCATCCTTCATTTACCTTCTGGACAGACGTCAGATTCTATTTTTATGGAAATAGTCTAAATCTAACTCTTTAGGACGTAATGATGAACCTAAAGATAGAAAAGCTATTCATTAAAAAGGTTACTATTTATGTATTTATTATTATTGTGATGATGCAGTTGGGAGTCAGTGAATCATTTATCATTCCATTAGAACATTCACTGCTGGTGTGCAGCTTTGAATGACGACCATTATTTGTATAAATGTGCATAAAACCTTAAAAAGCAGTTTTGTAGTTCTAACGTCCTACTTCTATATCACAAGAGGATCAAATGTGCATTGATATTCTTTGTACTGGAATAAAATCAGGATGTAAAAAAAGAGTTAAAAAGGAACTAAGTATTTAGTGAGTGGTTCAGGACTAGATACCAGACACAGTCTGAACTGTTCACTGTTTACTCCTCCTGCCAGGAAGCGCTGACAGCTGGACGACAAACAAGAAGCTCCTCTTTCACGGTTTAGATAAAAGTAGAGAAGCAGACGGATTAATGTTTTTATAGATGACAGTCAGGAACGCTGTTAAGTGTCTTGTCCTGGCTCGTCTCACAGCCTCAGACCCAACAGAAGCTCAGCACCTGTAGGTTAATGTTTAACTCAGACGTGACGGGACGTCTGTTACCTCCAGAGGTTCTGCAGCCGCCTGGATCCAGAATGATCTTCATCCAGAACCACGTGGTCGATGTTTGACACTGAGGAGGAGGAGAAGGAGAGAAGATTATTTAGATGAACTGTTTATTCAAAACAAAAACAACTGTTAAGATTTATAATAAATAAATGACCGTATTCTTACCTTCAGCCTCTTCTGCTCAGGACCAACCAGAGCGAGAGAGACGAGGAAGAGGACGGAGGAAGAGGAGGGAGGAAGAGAGAGCAGCAGGAAGGTTTAAAAGAGGAGAATAAAGAAACAGAAGTGAAAGGAGACGACAAGATCAGAGGATGAAAAGAGGACAGAAGCCAAAAGACATTGTCACCAGGAGCAGAGTCAGGCGGCAGTAACACAAAGCATGATGGGAGAAAAACAAAACAACAAACAAACAGATTAATGAACGACTGACGAATGGAGGCAGCCGTCGGCTCGGTGGGTTTAGAGGAGGACAGAGCAGCAGCAACAAAACGGGACGACGGGAATTTAGAGGATTGTTCTGATTCAGAAAAACAAAAAGGTAGAAGATGAAGCACCGACGCTAAAGAAGTCTCATCTAAATACTTCACTACATGAAGCTACTGCCACATATTTAACCAGTGGGCAGTAGAGTGGATGATGGATTAGCATTTAGCATTTAGCTAAAATAAATGTTGTAACACAGTAAACTATTCAAGCAGCAAACTAAGGTTTATTGTTTAAGATTGGACGTTATTTTCCTTCCACATGTGTTCACCCTGCAGTGAACCCTCGTCACCAAACACGACTCTGACTGAACGAAGAACGGCCGCCGACACCAACGCTGCTGTTGACTCACAGCAATAATAGTTTTCACTGTTAAAAGCGTGAAGTGAAGCTGCTCTTCCGTTTTGTTTCTACCACCCGTCCACCTGCAGTGACACTATGCATTATTCATGAGCGACATGAGAAGCGTCATCCAACGTCAAGTTAGTCAGTCCTCAAAAAAAATCAAAAATCCAAACACGACAGGTTTTCTATCAGGATGCAGAGTCAGGCAAATGATCACACTTGGTTCTCTGAGTGTGGAGTTCAGCCTCCGCTTCGTTTGTCATGCAGCAGCAGCAGCAGCAGCAGCAGCAGCAGCAGAGCTCTGAACAGACAGGACTCATTTAAGTCTCCTGACACTTGGAGGAAATATAAAAAAAAAAAAGCCAATTTCACATCCATAGCTCAAGGAGCCAAAGATGGATTTGCCTTCAGTGCGTCCTTCACGTTACGCTACACACTCACAGAAATACAGCGGCTGCCGAGATGAGGTGGGTTAATACAATCTGGGGACATGGACTGTTTTTATCAAATGGATGGAGACTGATATTCCATTTGCTTCAGATACACATGGATGCCGATGGAAACACCAGAGAGGGAGAATATATCTGGAGCTGAATTACCGTTAACTGTCGAGGACATGCGTGACGAGAGAGAGAGAGAGAGACGCCGGTGAGACAGAGAGAGTTCAGTCAGAAAACAACAACACATCCAACATCACAACTGCTGCAATTCATGTTTAAGAAACGTTTCACCGTCCGGTAGTTTAGATTTCGCAGCGAGGTGAGTTTTTTTCATTTGGTCTGGATTTGTAAAGATGTAAAGACGTGTTTTATCCCAGATTACAGAGCTGCAACGGCTCCAACACGTCGTCAAAGACAAAGTCAATGAATACAAACGACAACGTCCCAGAAGAAGAAGAAACTGAAACCTCTCTCCACTGTAGCTGAGCAGTGACGTCCTCAACAAGGACTCTGGAGCAGAAGCTAAAGATAAATGATAACGGTGACGCTAGGGATGATGCTAGGGGCAACTCTAAAGGTGTGCTCAACAGAGCCCCCAGAGCAGAAGCTAATGCTAACGGCCTTTAGCAGTGGTTAGCATCACAGCGTGAAGGTTGTGGGTTCTAACCTGCTCGCCGGCTGGGAGATTTCGTTTCCTCTTACCGACCGACAATCAGACTAAACTCTATAAAATAACTGCCGTCATAAATAAATCAGATCTTAACATGTGAGAGTCTTTCCATCTTGTTCCAACATCTGGATCATGTCTCCAAGTCAACCAGCAGCTGTTGATGGTTCTGATCCAGCGGTAGGTAGAGATCCATTAGAGACAGCAGCTGCTACAATATTCTACTGACCACATGATGGCGCTGCTGATTTACAGACACACAAACTGAGATCAGATCTCAAGTGCTGGCTGGGGACGCATGTGGAGACACATTTAGATTAAGACCAGGTGGAGGGACAGGTGAGACCGGGTGAGACCAGGTGAGACCGGACGCTAAGGTCTGAACGGGGGCGTCTGAAAGTTCTGCTTCACAAACCAGTCCACAAAAAGAGAAAGTTAAAGCAATCGACCGTTTCAGCTTCTCACCTTTCTCAAGAATATCCTCAGCTCCTTCCTCCCACGGATCCTCCTCATCCTCATACTCATCGTCCACATCTAGAAGGAGAAACAGAAGAAGAAGAAGAATAAAGATCTATTCGTCCCTGAAGAGCAGCCGTCTGAGGGACAACGGATTAATCTGTCATCTGTTCACACCGGCTTCATCTAGAATGAAGCCCCCATGTCTCGGCTTCTTCCTGGGACGGTCGTCATCCTCCTCCTCCTCCTCTTCATCGTACTCCTCATCGTCCAGGTCCTCCCCCTCTTCCTCTGCCACCTTGTCGCTGCCTCTGGGACTCCCCCCCTCATCCTGGGGACAAAGTAACCGTGAATTAACAACAAGGAGCTCAACGATCATGTCGTTTTATTCGCCATGTGTAAAAGGTACAAGCAGAGAAATTAAACCATCCGTCTTCTTTCTGCGGATGTGTTAACATGCGATGAGTACTGCAGCTTTAATCTCCATGAATGGATGTTTATCTGAATCAGCGCTCGCTCCGTTAGCACAGCTAGCTAGCGGTTAGCATACCTCGTTCTCCTCCACCTCCTCGGCCTCTCCGTCGCTGCTGCGTTCACTCTGGTTGTCAGAGAAGTCGCTGTCCTCGCTGTCAGACATCCCCGGTTCCTGAGGACAGACCGCAAACACCACAAAAAACAAGAGTTTGACTCAAACTGACCAGCTAAGCTAAGCTAAGCTAAGCTAAGCTAAGCTATGCTAAACTAAGCTAGCAGCCCC
>NC_140346.1:29179357-29406857 GCF_963514085.1 Chelon labrosus | reverse complement strand
CTCAGACCAAACCACTGATTTCCACTGGTCTAATGTCCATTCCTTATTCCTTGTTTTTCTTGGCCCAAACAAATCTCTTCTGCTTGTTGCTTTTCCTTCGTGGTGGTTTTCTAGCAGCTGTTTGACCATAAAGGCCTGATTGGTGCAGTCTCCTCTGAACAGTTGATGTAGAGATGTGTCTGCTGCTAGAACTCTGTGCCACTGATCTGGGCTCTAATCTGAGGAGCTGGTAACTTGTGATTTCTGAGGCTGGTGACCGGATGAACTTGTCCTCAGCAGCAGAGGTGACTCTTGGTCCTTCTTTCCTTGGGGCGGTCCTCATGTCAGCCAGTTTAGAGCTTGATGGTTTTTGCAGCTGCACTTGGGGACACGTTCAGATTTTCCGGACTGACTGACCTTCAGTTCTTAAAGTAATGATGGACTGTTGTTTCTCTTTACTCAGCTGATTTAGCTTGCTTAGTTGTCAAACAGGGCTGTCAGCTGTGTACCAACCTCACTGATGGTCCCAACCCCATTAAAGAGGCAAGAAATTCCTCAAAGTGACCCTAACAAGGCTCACCTGTGAAGTGAAAACCATCTCAGGTGACTACATCATGAAGCTCACTGAGAGAAGTCCAAGGGTTTGCAGCGCTGTCAACAGAGCAAAGGGTGGCTACTCTGAGGAATCTAAAACATGCATCATATTTCAAATAATAAGTGCTGATCAGTGTGACTTATATACTCCAGTGCTGACGCTTCGGTCTTCTTCCACGTGAACCAGGAAGTCCAGGTAGGCCAAACTATCTCCACTGATCCCCTCCCCAGTGAACATGATGTTGCTTTCCACTGCGTTGATGAGCTGTGTGAATGATTCCACCTCCTGTGTCTTGATTTTGACCAAAGTGTCGTCCTCTGGTGGGGAACCGTCACAGAGAGATAACAACAACTGGACTAGTAGAGTTTCTCTATGACTCTTCATCTACATCTTTAATCCTCCAGTCCTTAAGAAGTTAGAGGATTAACTAAAAAACAAGTTCCCTGTTGTTCCAAGTTTCTGGAAACACGTCAAGAACCTCACTGTGTAAAGTGAAGTTTAGAGTTTCCAGAAGCTGCTCCACTAAAACAACTTCAAGAAAAGTCAACAAGTTAGGAGCCGTGTCTGTGAAGGTTCTCAGTCCTCCAGGTCAGAGTTCATCCAAAAAGATGGGATGAAACTAAGAAAACTGGACTTGTAGAGTTTCTTGAAGATGTATTACTTCTTACCTGAGCAGCTTCTCCAGCTGCAGCTCTTCTAACGGTCATGCATCATCTACTGAGGTGAACTTTTATCTAAAACCTAAATGCACAGCTACCACCACTGCACCATTAACTTTGTAAATTGCTGCATGCTAACTATTTGCTACGCTACACTGATCTAAGAACAGATTTTTCGACCAGTAAATAAAATTCTTTTGTTGTCAGCTTACAGGCAACGTGCTCCTGCAACCATCACAACATTCATTCATTCATTCAGTTTTTGAGTAAAACTGTAAAATGTGCATTTATTTATATTAGGTTGAGTTTCCCTTTAATTTCTAGTCAGATCCAGTTTCTATTCAACCCTCACTGGCTACCACGTCTAAGCTAACAATAGCAGCTGGGATAGGCTCCAGCCCCCCCCCCATGACCCTCCAAAAGACAAGCAGTTACAGAAGATGAATGAATGAATAATAGCCTCCCACCTCTGAGTACATCAGCAGGACACAGAGGTCTATTCAGGTTGTGAACTTTCATGAGTAATGCGGGTACGTACTGTAAGCCACTTTTCTGTTCTGTGAAGTCTCAAAAAGCCAGATCAGGATGAGTGATAAGTGCAAATCTACCGGGCAAGAAGCCAAAGCTAAATCCCGGCATGACGGCACAAGCGCTGCATTCCAGCACTGGTGCAGATGCAAGGTCTAAACAGCAGTATGTTATTAGAGAGAAACCTCCTATGCCTCGTCACAGCATCTGCAAAGAGACAAAAAAAAAAAACCAGAGGCAGCATTTGATCTGAACTCCCCACTGGAGCTCTCTCTAAGGATTCACTGGTCTGTAGCGTGAAGCGTCCTGTTAGAGGAACACTGCAAATAAAACAATCAGGAGACTGAAACAAAGAACAGTTGTAGCATTGTTGCAGCTGCAGCTGTTAGTCACATTAAACAATTCACTCTCTCTAATATTTCGTTGGACCGCATCAGACCACATGACCTTCTTCCATTGCTCCAGAGTCCAATCTTTATGCTCCCTAACAAGTTGAAGCCTTTATTTCCGGTTTGCCTCACTGGTTAGTGGTTTTCTTACACAGCTGTTCAGTCCCAATCCCTTGAGTTCCCTTCACATTGTACGTGTGGAAAACTTCTTACTTTCACTATTAAACATAGCCCTGAGTTCTACTGGTGTTTTGGATTTCACCAAACGTTTAAATGATCACTGATCACCATCAATCAGGATTTTTTTCCGGCCACATTTCTTCCTTGAAGACGATGCTTCTCCACTATCCTTCCAGTTTTTAATAATGCCTTGGACAGTTCTTAACCCAGTTTTAGTAGTTTCTACAATCTCCTTAGATGTTTTCTCTGCTTGATGCATGCCAATGATTTGACCCTTCTCAAACAGACGACCACAGGATGTGTCTTTAGACATGGTTGTTGAAGAAATGAGAAGCTACTCATTGCATCAGTTGGGCTTAAATAACTTGTTGTCAGCTGAAAGATAATCACCCATGCAGTAATTATCCAATAGGAGGCTCCTACCTGTTTGATTAGTTAAATCCAGGTGATGACTTTTTGTTTTGGCCAGGCAGTGTATTTATGTAGTGGTTATGGGCATAAAGATTCATTCTTTCAAACAAGTGGAAATTTTAGCCAGATGCTGAGACGACTGAGGTATTTTGGGGTGTGCAGGTCACTGCTCAGGACTTTCTATGACTCATGTATGCAGTGGTCTGCTGGAGCAGTGGGAGGCCAGAGAGGAAGAGACTCAACAAGCTGGTCAGACGGGCCGGCTCTGTCCTGGACTGCTCTCTGGACTCCATGGAGGAGGTGGCTGAGAGGAGGATGTTAGCCAAGCTGACATCAGTCATGTTAACTCCTCTCAGCCACTGCATCAGACTGTAGGAGACCTAAGCAGTTCCTTCAGCAGCAGACTGCTGCATCTACGCTGCAGGAAGGAACGCTACCACACGTCCTTCATCCCAGCCTGGACTTGGCTTCATTTATTTTTCTTTCCACAAATAAATCTGCTTTTTGCACAAACCACTACCTCGCTGTCTTGTCCAATACATTTTATAGTTTTAGCGATTATTTATTTGTAATGTTTCCACCACCACACCATACATACTGAAAGTTATATATTTTTTGAAATTCATGATTGCTCTTTGTAGATATTCTTGTCAAATTCCACGCTACTGTGACAAGGACATTTAGATAAATAAACAATGTCTTATGTCAAGGATGCTTTCATGTCTGGAACCAGAAAATGTAGTTTTCAGGGCCTTCAGGGCTTCATCCTTTTCTACAGTATGTGATCGAGCTTATCTTCCTGTCAACGGTTTTATCTTCCAAAGATCAAGGAGAGTGCAATGAGTCTATTAAAGAGACATGGATATAAACAGAGCAGGTTTCAAAATGAGAAACACTTCAGGGCTCTTTAAATGTTTTTGTGTCATTCAGAATTTACTTCATTTCCTTATATAGAGTATCACAGAAGACCTGAAAGTAGACAAAGAGAACAAGGCCAGACAAATCAAAACAGAAATATTACACTTGTGTATTTGTTATTGAGGAAAATGAGCCAATATTACATATCTGAGAGATTCAAAGGGAAGTTAAGGGAAGTTAATTTCAAGGTCACATTAGAATCCATCTGTTCAGAGGTCCATCAAACATGGGGGTGCTAATGTCCTGGTTTGGGCCTGTTCTGCTGCATCTGGACCAGGACGGCTTGTCATCATTGATGGACCAAAGAATTGTGAATTCTACCAGTGAACTCTAAAAGAAAATGTCAGGACATCTGTCCATGAGCTGAATGTGAAGAGAAACTGGGTCATGCAGCAAGACAACGAGAACCAAGAACACAAGTGGTTCTACAAGAGAACGGTTAAAGAAGAACAAGATGAATGTTTAGGAACGGCCAAGTCAAAGTCCTGACCTTAATCCAATAGAAATGTTGTGGAAGGACCTGAAGCAAGCAGTTGATGTGAGGAAACCCACCAACATCTCAGAACTGAAGTGGTTCTGTTCTGAGGAATGGACTAAAATTCCTCCAAGCTGCTGTAGACCACTGATCAGCAGTTACCGTTAAATCTATTCTCGTACACCTCACTGATATGTAATATTGGCTCATTTTCCTGAATAAACAGATACACAAGTATAATATTTGTGTTTCTCTTTCTCTACTTTCAGGACTTGTGTGAAAATCCGCTGATGTTTTGATTAATTTTTATCAAGAAATGTAGAAAATTCCAAAGGGTGGAAAAACATTTAAGTGAAATCTTAATCATAGTAATTGGACATTTGTCACCAAAAAGATGTTGCCACTGCGCCATCGATGTTTGACCTTCAACCACCAAATTACAATCAGCTCATTCTTTAGTCTAAGTGAACGTTTGCACCAAATTTCAAGAAATTCCATCAAAGTATTCCTGAGATAACAGTGAATATAAATGTAGGCCGGGTGTAAACTCATACACATTTATTATTTATTTGTTGTTGTCATTCGATATAAAGTTGAGCTTTAATGGGTTTCACAGAAAAACGTGTTCTTTCTTTACAGATCATAAAGCTGAGAAATAAATGGTCATTCAATATATACATTTATATTATATATATATATATATATATATATATACACATACTGTATATATTATAAGTATAAGAAGCAATACTAACGTTAGCTTGCATAAAGCCTTAACCTTGCACGACCTGGTGTTGGCCCCCTGTGAGTTACCTTCCATTCTGAATCTGAAGCAGAAATAATAATGAAGTCAAATCAAATGTTTAATTTTCCTCTTGGTCCAGATCAACTGAACCAAACGACGACATATTCCACCTAAGTGCACATGCTTCGGCCGTCCCTCCTAGTGATGTGACGTTCATGAACGAGTCAGTCTTTTGAACGGCTCTTTTAAGTGAACGATAAGACTCGGTTCGCTGTTGCAAGTCGTTCTCAGATGCAAATCGCCTTCGCTTTCTTCACGTGTCACCAGTTTACCCCATGAGTCCATCACCCCATCATGTTGTACACGCTCCATTCACGTGACCACAGCTATATATGCAGCTATTAGTTAACTAATGGGGATGAGGAGTGTGAGCGCCGCCCAAGTCCGACTGACTGGAGGTTAGAGCCAGAATTACAGCTTCATCAGGGGGAGGAGGAGATATTAGAGACGAAAAAAAGCCACAAAATAAGCCAGAGTCAAAGGAAACGTAGCAGCATTTAGATGCACTTTGTTTACGTTGTTCTGATTTTGCGTTCATGATTTTTATCATGTCCTAATTTTTATTCCATTTCTATTTATACTTTTTATATACGTATATGCACTTTATTCTTATTTATGATTTTTTCTGTCTTGTTAAAATGTTCTTGTGTGGAAATTTTTACAGTAAAGTTGTTTTTTCATGGAAGTTATCAGTAGCCTGCATAGTTTTTACTGGGCCACAGAGTTTTTTAGGTGAAGGAAAATTCAAAATAGCGATTTCACTGTCGAAGCCTGGGCATATGGCACCACCTTATGAGATGTTTGCTACCAGTGATTGTTTCATCCATAAAAAACGAGTTACCCCCGGTTGACTTCTAAAACATAAATGACAACGAGCCAGTCTTTTGAACGGCTCTTTGAAAGGAACGGCTCCTCAAGATCCGGCTCCATTCAAAGAGCCGTGAGTCATCTCGGGTCCCTCCGGCTGTGAATTCTACATCACTGAAAAGCTTCGGACATCACTCCCGCTTTATTTGTGCTCATGTGATTTGTAAAGTTCGTGTGCAGGAGAAACAAGCCATGGAGTCTCTTAAGTCCTTCCAGGAGGAGGAGGAGCTGTTAGCTGTTAGCAGAACTTTAGGTTGTTCGCCTGTATCGTCTCCAAAAGTTTATTGAGGAACGTTTCTGCACTTCGTTCCTCGAGGAGTTCACACTGACGACAATCTGTCTCCGTCTGTGGAGGCAACAGAAACAGACAGAGGTGTTTTATTGGTTGCAGAGAAGAAGATGCTGCACATAACTGATAAACACAAACATTCTGCCGTAGAGTCGGAGTGCCCCAGGGCGCTATGCTAGGTCCTCTTCAGCTTACAAACCAGCGATACACCTTCACACTGTGTGTATGTTCAGAATAATACAAATGATTCATATGAACACTTTAAACATCAAGCTTTATGAGTCCACATGTCAGCACACGCTTGAACTTTGGATAATCATCAGAGCATCGACAGCGTTCTTAAAAGAATCCCAAACACACTTTTCTTCCGAGGGTGGCTGGAGCCTATCCCAGCCATCGTAATGTTTTTTACAGTCGATTAAATTTACTGTATAAATATCTCGTCTTATTAAATATTTTATTTTATTTAAATCAAAAGGTAGAGGATGCATTCTAATATAACAGTCGTGCACTAGACTTCCCAGAATGTTTCCTCTAGTGTACCTAATGAACTGGTCCCTGGTGACTTCTACTGATAAATCCTAAAGGTGGTTAAATTTATTGAATCCAGATGAGCAGTAATGAGGTAAACAGGAAGTATAGCTATGTGTTTATATCCCCTCATTGTTCAGTTCATTAGTCTACATCAGTACAACACTACACTCGACAACAACTGAACGCTGTTTGAGCCCAGATGTGCCGGCTATGAGCCAACAGCTGGATCAAGAAGGCAACCAAAGCTTCAAAGGGAATGTCTCATTGGGTCGTCTTCCTCTGTTCCACCCACGACGACTCTGTGATTTACGGCCTCGTAACGATCTTGTTGTTTTAATTCCTCTCAGCTGGATTCGTATTTAATGAGCTACATCACATTAAAACCAACAACCAGCAAAGAGAAGTATGTTTTTGAGTTATTTATGAGGAGCTGTCCATCGCTAAGTGTTTAAATGTGTCTCCACATGCGTCCCCAGCCAGCACTTGAGATCTGATCTCAGTTTGTGTGTCTGTAAATAAGCAGCTTCTTTCTAAGCCTCTTCTTCATCTTTGTCTTACTCCTGTTGATCTCCCTATTACCCCTCGTCCTTCTCCTCCTCTTCCTCCTCTTCCTCATCTTTGTCTTGGACCACAGTCTACTGTACTTCACTCTGAATTGCTTTAATCTCTAAACTTAGTTGCTCTCAGCAGTCAGGACTGAGTTGCTCTAGTTGCTGCCGTTGGACTTAATTCATCTAAATCCTAATGAACTGAACATGCGACTCCTCAGCAGCTGCCTCAAATACCAAAGCGATGTGTAACGTTGATTTCACTCCACACCAGAACTGGAGATCCAGTGTGAGCCTCACCGACTCTCTACAGAGCCCTGCACATAAAAAAAAATAATAATCGCACCATCTCATTGTTATGCAACAAACCCTGCACAGTATTATGACCTGTCTGATATCAACCCTCAGCACATACTGGTATTGTGAAACAGAATAATTTGAACATTCGCACGAAGAAGCAGGAAGTGTCTGGTGAAAGTGACTCGCTCTGTCATTACTCAGATGTTTTAAATAAATGGACGTTGGAGCGAACTAAGACAAGACAGATGGACCAGCCAGTATCCCTCAAACACGTTGGTTTCCATATATAAGCAGCTTGTGATTCAAAGTCTTAAAAAGAAATCACTCCTCAACTCCTGGGCGAGGTCGGACTTGTTATCATGTGAAAGCCAAGAACGAGAAACTAGTTTCAGAAGGTGACACAATGGTTTGGACACGATAATGTTCCTCCAAACCAAACTGTGTCTTAAAAACAAAAGTAATAATCTGAAAAGACAACGTGAGACATCCAGAGGTTTATATAACTGCGCCTTCCCACAGTTGGCAAGCAATCAAATATGTGATGAGTCACTGACAATCTATCATGTATTTATCAGGTATATATGAACTACAATAAAACTGAATCTTTTCATCAACATGTTATTTAAGAAATGACCAAACTTTTTAAAAGTTGAAAGTTGTCTTTTTATCAACGTCCACCTTCAGCATCAATGACCTTGGACCTGAGAGCCCCTGAGGAACGTGTTCTTCATTTGTTTCTGTGCATTTTTATTTGTTTTCTTATTATCATAAAGCAAAGTCTTACTTTCTGGGCGGTAATTTAACTGGATGAAGGTTGTGGTTTGAGATCCATATTTTAGAACAAGCTACAGTTCAGTAGTTCTATGAAATGAAAACCGTTGAATCAGCTTCTCTCTCAGTTATTAGGGACTAAAGCTGAACACCAGAACCTTCATGGAGACTTGACGTAGTGCAGCACTGATGTCACTAGTGTACCTAATGAAGTGGCCAGGTAGAACTCGTTGTGTCTCTCAGTAGCAGCTTCTTCTATCCCTCCTTTTAATCTATATGATATTAAAACAACTGCCCCCTGGTGGATTTATCCAGGCTCTGCAGTCACTAGCTTTTCGCAGCCGTTTTCAAGATGGCCGCCTTCATGGACATTTTAATCTTTTGTAGGGAAATCTTCGCTAATTTTGAAAAAAGGTTAAGAATATCATTTATGTTGTTACTGCCGGAAAACAAAAGTTATAATCCAAAAAGAAAAGTAATAATAAGTCAACGATGAGAAAAAAGAAATGGTTCAACGTGAAACACAAACACAGCTGACCTGAGGTTTATAGAACCCCGCCTTCCCACAGATTTGCAAGCAGTCAAATGAGTTATGAGTCACTGTCAATCTGTCATTTATTTATCAGTTTTTTATGCGCTAAAGTGAAACCAGATCCCTTCTTTATAGGGTTTTAGATAAGTGCCAATAAAACTAAATGTTGTTAATAGATCAGATTTACTGATATACAAATTTTTTTGGAAATTAGCAACGACCTTGGAGCTGAGAGTCAGTGATTTGTTTCTGTACAAACTATTTGTATATTTCTTTATTTTTTTTAATTTTATTTTCTTATTAACACAAAGCAAACGCTCTTCTCATTTAACCAGCCGTCTTCTCTTGCATTCAACGATTTCTTTCTCTGTGGTGTACCTCAGGGTTCGATACTGGGTCCCATTCTTTTATCTCCTTACCTGCTCTTATTCAGCCAAATTATATAATAATTATACCAAAATACGACCAAATTGCTGCTGAATTGTCATCACCCCCACTGGAGGGGTGAGGAGGATGCTTGGATTATTATTTTAAACGCTCCAACATGCTTCAAATGTTGATAAAATGTTGACAAATGTTGCCGCATAGATTGTCTTTGCATGTATTTCTGCAGGAATATATAAGAAAATACTTGGAATACTTTAAACTGTTTTTAGATTAAGAAACACAGTAAAGACTAGGGAAACAAGAAACTCTCTTCTACAGTTCGCGGTTGTTTGATCGATTCTCACCTGGTTGAACTTCGACGCCAGTGTCTGCAGCATGGTGTTCAGGTTTCGACGAGATTTGCGGTTACTGACCTCCCACTCTTCACAGAGGACTTTAACTTCATCAGCAAAACATTTGAGGGTGGTGCTGGGGCACTTCTGCTGGAGAGACAACAAGTGAGAGTCAGTTAATGGGGAACGCCCGAACCATCTGCCAGGGTCAACTATTTGGGGCGTTGTAGCTGCATGCTTAGTGTTTTTTTTTTTTTGTGCCTGGTTTCTGCAGCTGTGTTTACTCTGAGTCGTATCATCACAGCTCTGTAACATTTTCAGTAGTCAACTAAATAAATGTGGACCACCAAGATGCCACCAGGCTGGGACATCTGTAGGAAGGTTTAGAACTTCTTCAAATAAATATTTACATTTTGTGTTCTTGGTTTCGCTGTCCTCTTCACGTAGTGTAATTGATTTAATCTGAACTTGCACAAAGTTTAGGATTTCTTAAGCATTTCTCTTTGAACCAGCTAAGGAAACTCATACCTCGTAGTCTGGGACGGTCGGCGTGTACAGGCTGCAGTTCAACCAGCTCTGAGGAGAGACACAAAGTTAGAACTGACACACGTACGTTTACATCAACTTTGCAAACATTTCTTTGGATGAAATCTTCCCTTCTGTTACCATGACGCTGATATTTGTGGTTTAAACTATTGTGCTCCAGTAACGACTGAAATACACCTAAAAAATTCATTTCCAGTTGCATCAGCTGAACTGCTAGTTAGCAAATACAAATAAAAATGTATTGAAGTGAGTGCAGACCAAGAGGAAAAGGGAAATCTGAAAATGAGAAGATGTTTAGAGTTTACCAAAAATTAAAAGCAAAAACGAAATTTTAGCTCAAGAGATAAACATAAAATATTTTCTGTTCAGTTTGACGGAGCGTGCATGTTATCATACACTCACTTGTCAAAACATTAGGTACACTAGTGAAGTCATTCTAATCCAAATAATGTTGAGTTGATGTAAAACCGGCGTCAGAGAGGTGGTGATTCACCTGGATGATCAGTGTAGAGGATGGGGGTTGTGGTTTGAGGAGATGATCCATATTTTAGAACAAGCTACGATTCAATAGTTCTACTAAATGAAAACCCAGTTGAATCAACATCTCTCAGTGATTAGAAACTAAAGCTGAACACCAGAACCTTCATGGAGACTAGTCGTCATTCTGGTGGATTTAATCATTCTCTGCAGTCTGTAGCTTTTGGCAGCTGACTTTCTAGTTTGTTTTTGGAGGAAGATCTTTGATAATATTGAAAAAAATTAAGAAACAAATTTGTCTTTCCTGATACTGAAATATGAATATTTTTTTACTGAATCAGCCTATAATTTTTTCATACTTTGTACAATAGTTTCGTTTTTAGTTTATTTAGTGTATTTCTTACAGGGACCATGTACAAAATGCATTAATCACAGAGGAGAAGATAGACTGGACCAGATTTAGCAAATTGCTAATTTCCATCTGCAACCACCGCATCAGAATTATGTTAAATCAGATATGATACAGCAGCTGTACATGAGGTCATTTAGCTCAGTCCTTACTGTAATCTGTATTATTCCTGACACTATGACAATCTGTCTAATTTAATGAAACTAATTATTTAAAAGATTAAAATGTCGTTAATTTATTCCATATTAGTGGAATATTTAGATATGTAGATCATTTCTAACGTGCAAATTATTGTTTTGTTTTTTGTTTTGTTTTTTGCCACAACACAATTAAAGTCTATCACAACCTACAGAGACACAGACGCTAGATGTTGGGTCCATTTTTGACTGAGCGAGGACAGAAACAGTTTGCAGATATAAAAATAATTACTAGAAATAGAAACGTTTGAAATCGTCCACCACAATGAGCGGTAGGTTTGTTCTCATAAATGCCCAAATGATCAAATATGATCCAAAATATAAAATCCTATGCAGAAGCTGCTCATGTCAGGCTTCGTTGGGTAAATGTAAAAAGTTTCTGAGCGGTACCTTCTTGGGCGCATCCTGAATCAGTTTGCTGACCCGTGTGGCGATGTCTTCGCTGCACCGTGGAGGCTGGATCTTAGGGTCGGCCATCAGACACACAAAACACAAAAACACACCCGCGAGAGCTGACCTCCTCCTCAGCATGGCCCGGGCGGCAAAACCATCATCTGCACCACATCGTCCTCTCACGGTCTCACAGGGCTCCGGGACCTGAGCTCCAAAAGGGGACGATGTTCTTGTTGTTTAATCCCACAAGTCTCGATCCCAGGAGATCTGGACACCCTTCATCTGAACACTGCCCTGGAGGAAGGCGCACTGAGCAGCTGGTCTTCAGCTTAAAGTTGTGCAGCAGATGAAAACCGTGATCATTCAGCTTTTCTGTGAAGACATAAAATGCCAGAAGCTCATGTTTGGTTCAGGAGCGTAGCTCTGGAAAGATCCTGTAATGTTCACACAGTCCGATCAGAAAAACCTGAAAAGCCTCCAAAAATAAATTCCATCTCAGAAACGACGGCAGCAGAAAAAGAGACGAGTGCAAGTTTCCCCTCCACTAGAATCTGTCTTTTCTCTGCAGCTCGTTTCCACGTGGGCCAGGTCCAGGTTGGAAGAGGACGGATGGATGGACCCAAGCATTTAAACAGAGAGCGTCCTCCTTCCTTCTGTCTCTTCTCTCTTTCCTGCACTCGTTTTCACTCCCTCACTCCTCCCACTCCTCCCACTCTTCCTCCTCCTCCTCTGACTCGACTCATTACATACCACTTACTCACTCATTCAGTTCCCTCGTTTCTCTTGTCTTCTTGGCATCTTCTTCTACCTTTATTTTACTCTGCAGATAATGAAGTGTCTATGACACACCCCCAGGCCTTATGAGATTAGAAGAATGTAAAAACTGAAACATTCACGGTGAGTAATCTGAGAAAAATCCTTCAGGCTACAGTTGTTTGCCAAGTCCAGTTCAAAGAGACACATGTCCTTCAGCAGCTTCCCTTTCAGTCACAGTTTGAAACGACTGATTGATCAATGTTGGTTTTGGCACAAGATTAAAACCAGGAACTTCTCTGTGTTTTAAAAAAATACCAGATAATTGATGATTGGCTCGAATGTCAAGACTGAACAGAGTCTGTGATTTAATATGGAGAAACAACCAGGAGACTTGAAAACTTAGCACCTTGCCACCACTGTAGTTTAAAGTTCATATCAGGTGGGGGGCCCCTCAGGGACACCTCCTACTGTCGTTAAAAACTTGGCACACTGCAACTGTCATAGTTTAATGTGTCAGACAGGGGCCCCTACGGAGGTCTGCTACTTAAAGGAACAGTATGTAAGAAATGTATTTCAATTAATCATAAAATGGCCCTGATATGTCACTAGACATGAAGACTGACAACAGTGGTCCGGCCAGGATATTGTCATTTAAAAGTGAGAGTTGCAGCCCTCAACTGATGTTGATGTTGTCATGTTGTGTTTTGGTCTGAGGCTCCACCCTCCACCTATCTACTAATCACGAAGTCAGTAGAGTTTCGTCATCCGGGTTGCCAGCTCTGCTCTAGTTACCAGCTACGAATGTGTCGGATAAAACATAACGTTACTAAACCTAAAAGACCTCGTTATGAATCCGAACTACGTCGTGACAAAGTCCGAAATAAAACAAGGATTTGTAGGAGATGCCTTTGAAAGATGGAGACGGCTGAAAACGGAGAAGAATTTGAAGACAGACGCCAACGTTGCTAATTTTCTCCTGGCTAACTTACTTGTACATAATGTAAATGGACATTTAAAATATTCACGACAGTCGAACAAAGTTATGCATGTTCGTGCAAAGTAACGTTACGTTAGCGCTACAGAGGAGGTGGCTCATCGAATTGAAAAGGTAAGGAATTGTTTGGGAAATAAAAACGGCGAGTCGTCATTGCTAACATTAGCATTAGCATTATGAGCCCGTTTCTCTGTCATTATGCTGAAACGCCGAGGAAAACAACATTAGCACGTCGATTATGGCGATGTGAAACGTAATTGAGACGTATTGAGTAGCCTAACGTTACCTCGTTAACCTGGCAACCTCGAGTCAGGGGGGAGGCTGGAGGGGATACACCGTTCTACAGTATTTTGAAAGTGATTGCAGTACCAGTTTTGGCCAGTTTTGGCCAGAATCCTACATACTGTTCCTTTAAAACAGGTCAGATTATCACTGCTGCAGTTTAAAGTTCACATCAGGTGGGGCCCCTCAGGGAGGCCTCCTACTGTCATTAAAAACTTGGTGCATTGCCACTGCTCTAGTTTAAAGTGTGTCAGGTGGGGGCCCCTTAGGGAGGCCTCCTGCCCACATCACATTACCGCTGCTCTAGCAGGTCATATTTGACGTGTTTGTGAAGAAGCAGCATCATAACTCGTGTGTTTGTAAAACAATAAAACGTGTCGAGGTTTTATTGTTTATTTTCCAGATCTTTTCTCAGCCGGGTTTATTACCGGACTATCACCTTCTCAGCCGTTTTAATTCAGCCTAAACTCTGGTTCCTGACCAAAATACCTGTGAGACTAACTCATACACCTCCATGGTCTTCTGTTTGACTACCAGTTAGTTAATGCTATCATGCTAACACACTGACAGTTGAATATTAAGCATCATAGCCACAGCTGTGCACTAACTTCTAGAGTTAAAGCCAAACTGCTATCGTACTTTTTTTGTTGACTTTTTTTCTGCATGTCTACATCGACAGAGCAGCTGCTGCAAAGTTCTAAAGAAAAAAACAATCAGCTCTTACCTGGAGAGGATCCAGGTAAACAGTGAACCGCACAAAATAAATGAAAGCGCGTTGAAGCTTTGAGTCTCAAGTCCAAACCAAAACTGAAAGTGTCACATTACTGCGTGTGAGCGATACAAAGTTCAGCTGCCTTCAGCAAACAGGATCAGTGACACATTGAAGAGTTATGTCGTCACTCTGGTTTGATTGGACGTCCTCATTGCAGCTCTCCCACAGAAACACAACAACGCTTTGGTTTGCAATAAAAAAACATTTTTATTTCCAAACAACTCACTGACTCACCAGATGAACATTTTCTTAATAATTCCCTTTTTTACCCAGTTACATAATGTTCACTCCAGTTTGAAACCAGCGTCCTGCAGAAAGATCTTTTATTTTTTACCAATTTACACCAACTCAGCTAAAAAATATTCCATAATTTCCAGGTCCAATCAGAGTCCATGTGTTCAGAAGTGTCTCCATCAATGTAATGAGACTCAGGTGTGGTTCAGTTCCTGGTTTAGTTTCAATAAATCAGGGATTTGTCTCAGTCTGATCTTCACAACACATGTTTGTGGACAAAGGAGCTTTCTGAGGAGCTCAGAGAAAGAGTTGTTGTTGCTCATCAGGCTGGAAAAGGTTCCAGAACCATCTCTAAACATGGGGGTGCTAATGTCCTGGTTTGGGCCTGTTCTGCTGCATCTGGACCAGGACGTCCTGTCATCATTGATGGACCAATGAATTCTGAATTCTACCAGTGAACTCTAAAAGAAAATGTCAGGACATCTGTCCATGAGCTGAATGTGAAGAGAAACTGGGTCATGCAGCAACACAACGAGAACCAAGAACACAAGTGGTTCTACAAAAGAACGGTTAAAGAAGAACAAGATGAATGTTTAGGAACGGCCAAGTCAAAGTCCTGACCTTAATCCAATAGAAATGTTGTGGAAGGACCTGAAGCAAGCAGTTGATGTGAGGAAACCCACCAACATCTCAGAACTGAAGTGGTTCTGTTCTGAGGAATGGGCTAAAATTCCTCCAAGCTGCTGTAGACCACTGATCAGCTGTTACCTTTAAATATGTTCTTTTACAACTCAAAGATATGTAATATTGGCTCATTTTCCCGAATAAACAAATAGTATAAGATTTTTGACATGTAGAAAATTCTCAAAGGCGCAAAAACATTCAAGCAGCTCTGTATTTTAATGGGAAACAACTTGTTAAAATGCTGTAATGCATCAAGTCAGTCTGACAACTTCCTGGCGCTGACTGATAAAAGTTGAGGGGAAGGTTTCTGGAGAACGCTGTTATCGGGACGCTGAGTCAGTGAACCGAGTGAACAACACACAGACACGTCGTCTTGGTCTGAAGTTAAACGAGCTCCTCAGACACGTCATTTCAAATAAACACAAACACACGAACACACACATTCTCAATGCACCCAAAGAGTTGAGGACACTGTGCAAAATACCGACATTATTTTAAGGATATTAAGTGCCAAAGAGAATAAGACTAGCTTTATAAATAGACAATAAAATAATAATATAAAAAAAAAGAATAAGAAAAATGATTAAAAGTTATCACTGGCCTCAGACAGCCAGACATCAACGCCCGTTTGACAGATAATAATTCACTAAGTGTAACAGGGATTGCATACAGCATGGTTTGGGTTTGCAGGATGGGGTTTGTCCTGCAGCTCGTAAAACATTTAAAATATTATCTGAAGTCCAGGAAGGCTCCAGGATGTAAGAAAGCAAACTCAAACTTTTACAATTCATCTTAACCAGCTTTGGACATTGAGGGCTTTAGGAAAGTCAACATATTTCTTTATTTTTTTAAAACACTGGCCTCTTTTTGTTTATTTTTGGCATCCATTCAATGTTAAAGACTTTGCAGCTATGTGCAGGTCGTCTTCTTAAAGGGTTTAATGCTTAGACCTCGAAGGTGTTTTCCCATGAAAGTGTCTTAAAATCAGTCTTTAAGTCCCTCTGAAGAGGAACTTATGACAAAGCCTGGTGTTCATCAGCAATCTCATTAGAACATAACAACCCCTCCTGCTCTCTTTGTGTTTCATTGGTCTTTTCCAGCGCCACCTCTCTGTCTTTTAAGGCCAAGAATGAAAGGCTTTCCTTCACGGCCTGTTGCAGTTCTGAGGAAGAGGTGAAGGAAGGTGTGAAAGTCCGTTGATGCTTACTCTCCTCGCTCCTGGCCCCGGTCCAGGCCCTCCGACTCCACCCTGCAGGGTTTGGGTCAGGCTAACTTGTGCGGTGCTGAAGGAGGTTATTCGGCCACTTCCCGCAATCTGGAGGTTCACTGTGGTGGCGTAACTGGCCTTCTGGTTCCCCTGTTTGGAAGGGGACGAGAGGGAAAAGGGTGGTGGTGGTGATCTTGAGGACGTAGGAGGTGTCGTGGTGGCGATTTGGACCTGAGGCGGCTGTCTGAGTTGAGATTGGTGGTTCTGTTGGTGGTAGGTGGCCGGTGGAGGGGAGGTTATGTCTGAGGAGAGAACAAGGCATGAGGAGGAGAGGTTTTGTTCACGAGAAGGCCGGGCAACGTAAGCACAGATCAGCTGACTACGACAACTGCCCTCCACCGGCTCTGGGTCTCCCCACTCGGTCTGGGTATCTGGTGGGACAGGAGAGGTGAGGAGAGTAAGTGAGGACATTGGAGCTGGAGAGGAGGCAATAAAGGCTGTCTCATTTGTGTCGGGGTAATCAGCCCCATTATATTTGTTTGAAAGCTCGCGTACGTCGGGCCAGGGCACGCTGGTGAAATGCTGCCCACCCAGGACGCCCTTACCTGGGTTGAGCTGGCTCGGCGAGAGCGGAGACTGCAGTCCAGCTCGGGGGCTGAGACAGGAGGGTGAGCTGCTATACGAGGACCATCCACTCCTTGGACTGATCGGACAGGACTCCTGCTGGTCAAAGGACCCTTGGCTACTTCCACCACTAAAACCAAGAGACCTTCGGCTGCTGTCTGCCCAGGAGCGCCTGAGTCCACTGGCATTGGTTCGAGTTGGACTCAAAGGTCTGTCTGCCAGGCCAGAGGAGAAAGACCTTCGAAGGCTTTGGGAGGGTCCAGATGGGGAGGTGGCTCTGGAACTACTCCGTGGGACAAAAGAAGAAGATGAGGAAGTAGGGAAAGAGGCAATTTCCCGTGTTGGCGAGCCTAATGAAGGAAATGGAGAGGACGCAACATATCTAGGGTTTCTAGGCTGAGGGGCGGCAACATTATTTGTCCAAACATTCACTGATACTCCGATGGGAGGCGGGGAGAGGATCTGAGGGTTCAGAAATGAAGACGAGTGGCCAAAACTCGCTGAGGAGGCCCTGGGCATCTCCAGAGTGAGGCCCAGTGGGTTATGGGAACCTGCACCTCCGACCCGTGCGCTTCTGGGCTTGGGAGGTTTGTTCGCCATGGGGGAGGAGTAGTTATGTTGCGGTGGTGGGGAGCAGAGGCGAGTGAATGAAGCCGGCGTTGGGGAGGGAGACGGCGACTGAACCCGTGAGCTCGGCTCAGAGGCGGAAAAAGGCCGAGCTACACGGTTGTGCGATCCCGACCAGAGAGGGTCGGGGGTTTGACGGGAGGGTGTTCGTGCCTTCTGTGGAATTCCCGCACATCCGCCATTACTGTTGATGCTACAACTGCTGGTGGTGGTGTTACCCATAAGGCCGCTGGATAAACCAGCCATCCTGTTGTTGTTGTTGTTGTTGTTTGTATTCGGGGATGAATCTGATTTGGAGTGAAGAAATGAGGGGCGGGGGGATGAGGAAGTAGAGCTGAGAGGGTGACGATGGGTCAGACTCATGGACGGAGAAGGAGGACAACGTTGGGACAGAGAGGGTGGACACCGTGGAGGTTGGTACCCATCCTTGGTGCACCCTAACTGGGTATAAGCAGGCGTCCTGGTGCCTTGCTGACTGGGAGGGAGTTTAGGAGAAGGCGAGCGCTGTCGTAGATGAGAGGAAGACGGGCTTTGACTTTTCGCCATGCTCTGACTGATGGACTGGCTGATACAGGAGGCAGCTAGGGATCTGGTGAATGCAGAGGGGGAAGAACAAGGCTGAGAGGAAGACGACGGTGTGGGGGAGGTGGGGGAGGGCACAGATGGGGGTCTCATTGAGTAAACCATGCCAGGGGAGGGAGTAGGGGACAAACAGGAAACAGCGTTTGGGGAGTTGAAGCCTCCAGGTGATGCAGGGGTGGGAGAAGGTCCTTGGATAACTCTGAAAGGGGAGGAGCAGGGAGGGGCTCTGACGGCGGAAGTCGAGGATGGGGGAGGTCTAAAAGGAGAAGGGGAGCGCTGCCTGAGGCTTGGCCTGAAGGCTGAGGGGAAGTCTGCATCCTTGTCAGGGCTGGAAATGTTTGGGTTATGCCTCTCTACCGGGCCGGGTGACTTGGAGACGAGCAGGGTGGCGGGGGGTCCTGAGCCGGACTCATCCGGTTCTCTGGAAATGACAGAAAAGCACAGAGTCAGCACAGACACGAGAGAAAATATGCAGTGGTGTTCAAGGAGGAAAATGATGCTGTCATTGTTCCGGGGGAGGTTTATGGGAAACTCCTAAGGAAGGGAGTCGTGGCTGAGTGAGGCTGAGTGGTTCAAGCAATCAAGGCCCATGTACCCATGTTCAGTCATTGTTCATTCCTGTACAACTCGATATGTCTTTGCATTTACATATCTGTACTTTTTCTTCGAGATGTTTTCTTCAGCATCTCCGCATGCCAGATCTGTAATCTAATAAAGTATGTGCAGAATGTGCAGAAGTGTCGACAAGAATGGGACAGAACAGGAAGTCTCTGAGAATCTAAAACTTTTTACCAACCATGTAAATCACTCAGCCCACACAGAATCCAATCAGCTCATGCAGAACTGAAACATACCATAATGATGTACCTGAGGGTATAAGGTACAAGCCAAGACAATGCACTTGCACTAGGAGCCCTAAGGCACATCCTTCACCTGGTTCAACCTTTAAATTTGTTTTATCCTCAAGCCACAGTCTGATTAAGATCAGTTATTTTCTCAAAAGAAAGAGCAGAGGGGAGGAGGAAGAGGAGAAGTTGGACATGATTGGGCCCAAAATGTTTCCTTAAGTTAGATTTTTAGATTACTGAATTTGATCACAGATGTTTACACGGTGGTTATGGATAGCTGCTTCATACCCACCTGTGTTGATATTCAGTTGTACTGACAACATTCCAGGAGCCAGTCAGCACCTGTTTGCCCTGAGCAGTGGGCAGGTCTGGAGGCCTCTGGCTGGTGAATGTCGGTAGGTGGTCTCCAGAGGTTGGGAGGGGTTGGGTAGGAGTTGGTGCAGCAACAAGCTCTTCTGAGGATCCGTGGTTAGATGTGTCTTCTGTAAAAATCAAGGCAGAACCTTGGAGAACCGTTTTGAACCTTGTGGAATTGCTCAGATGAGATCTAGTTTCATCTTCCTTTGGGATCCCTGGTGAACCTGGGCCTCCCTCCTCCAGGTGAAGGGTCTCGTTCTGGGCCTGTGCTCCGGTCAGTCCAGGGTGAAGCACTGTGGAGCTGAGGTGATCTATTGGAGCCTGGCTCTGAGCAGAGTCTCCACCAGTGGTTTCCTGCCCTGCACAGACATCCTTCTTATGTTTGGTTAATACATCCTTGTTTTCACTATGTCCTGTGGAATTGCTGTATCCTGGAAACTCTGTATCTTGCATGTCCGGCTTGTCTCTATCTCTGGACCCTGGTGTGCTGTGAGCAGGGAGGCTTGGCTCTGACTGGTCTGGCGGGATAATGATGTCTACAGATGTAGAGTCTTCACTGACTGAATAAACAGAGCCACACTGCTCCGACCTGCAGAACACCAAGAGGAGAATCAATCAAAAAAATGTGCAAACTCAAATAGTTGTCGGTAGGAAACTTGACAAAGGACGTTTACAGTTTCCCACCAAAGGCTAGGGGGTTTTCAACCTTCCAGCAATTTAGCCAGGTGTCAGGGTTTACTAGGTCTCAAATTAATTAGCTACCATTAGGAAAAAGGTGCCATTAGTGATAGCTTAACTTAGCATTTAGCAGCCATTGGACAAACTGCAGCTTATTCACAGGATACGACGAGGAAACTGTGTTTTACTTGAATATACAGAGCTTATTCCTGCTTATAATGTCTTCTAATGTCTCTGCTACGTCCTGCTTTCACTCCAGTACATGTCAGAGTTAATATTCAGTTCAATTCCTGGTAATGACAATTCTTACTTCACAGATAAAATCACAGATAAACTCAATTATTAGAACTGATTGGAGGTGTCCAAGTAAAACTAGTCCAGTGTGAATAGTCATGTCTTCTTTCATGACTATTCACACAGGCACACCGTGTTACGCAGTTTATTTCTCTACATACATTATGGCAGCTGCTCCAGAAAGCCACTAGATGTCAGGAGACTGTCATTTAAAACCTACTAAACCCACTGTTTTATCATTTACCATGAGTCCAGTATCTGTCAGTATATGTTACTCACCTGTCTCTTTTCTGTGTCACTGGATGAACATCTTTATCTCGATTCAGGACTTCACCTCCGTCCCTTTCCCTGAACTCTGGCGTCCAGGTACCGGAGCTCTGACCTTCACGTTCGGCTCTGAGGTCATGGACAGATGTAGAAGGTGTCGAGGCTGAGGTGAACCCAGAGGGCGGCGTGGATGGACTTTCCCTGGGTGTGGTGGACGTTTCTGTGTTTTCACCAGAACCACAGCCCAGACCTGAGTCTTTCTCTTTGGTCAAGGCTGAGATAAAGTCCCTGGGCCTGGAGAGGGTAACGAACCCATTGGTCTGCTGGTGACTGGCTGGGGTCAGCTGTTCTCTGACGAGCACATGACCAAACAGCAGAGGCTCGCAGGGCGCCATCGCTTTCTCCTGGAAATCTAGAAAAGAGAAAATGAGGTAACAACCAACTCTAAAGAAAGCTGTTGAACGTTACGTTGATGAAACTAAAGAGTTAGAGAAGCCAACCCACCATCTGTCATGCTCTCTGCTCTCTTTAACAACCCTTCTTCTTGGACACTTTGGCCGTCCCAGCTCATGGTTTGGCTCTGGTACTGGCAGGAAGTCCTGGTCTGGGTCTGCTGCCTAGTTTGTGTTCTGGTTTGACTCTCTGCATTTGTCTCAGAGTTAGTTTGAGTCCCACACTCTGTCTCTGTAGATCCGGTTTCTATTTGTCCCTGTGTTTGATGCTTGGCTTGGGTCTGCGTTTGATTGTGAGCTTGAGTCGAGGGCCCGGAAAGTCGCGCCGAGACCCACGACTGGGTCCGCACGGCGCTGGCTCGTTTCTGATGCAGCGGGACTTTCATGGTGCTGGCTTTCGCGCTGTACATCCGGGCCAACGTTTGGACCTTGCTCAGAATCCGCTCTGAGTTTTCCATCAGCGCCGGGTCCACCACGGGGCTGGCCTCAAACAGCCCAATACGAGCCACGTCCGACCCCATGCCCTCGAACAAGGCTCGGTTAGCGGTGACGATCCTGGAGTGGCGGGACCATCGGCCCACTTTTATCTGACTGGGAAGTCCCTCAAGGTTTCTGTCGGACTTAGCAAGGTCTTTGGTTTTGGCTTTAGCTAAAGTGGACTGGGTTTTGGTCTCAGATTTTTGTTCTGCAGATGGCGCAGGTGTTGAGGCTTCTCTGGGGCTTGGTTCTGCTGGGTTTGCTTGTTCAGGTTCGTGTCCATTCACAAACTCTTCAGCATTAGATTCGGTCATTTCATCTCCTTCCACTGAATCTCCACCTTGCTCCCCTGCAACCACTAAACTCGTCGTCTTTTCCTGTGCTTCCTCCACTTCCTCCTCGAGTGACTCTGTGCAGATTTTTATATTTGTCTCCTGAATCTCCGTCTCTCCCCCAGTAGCACTGTTTTGGTGCAGTTCTGGAACACTTTGGTTCTGAGTCTCATCAGAAGACTTGATCGGACCTTCTTCCTCAAACTCCAGAGCTGTCATTGGTGTATCTACAGTTGGAGACGTGACGGGACCAATGGAGGAAGAGGACTCTGTCTCATCCACTTCAGTCACTTCATACTTGGATCGACTGATCTCTGGCTCCCCCTGGTGTCCACCCACGTCAAAGCGTGACACCGACTCCTTCACCAAACCGGAGGGGATGTTAGAGAAACTGCTCCTCCTTCTAGACGCTGCTCCTTCTTTTGGTTCCTCCTCCTCCTCTTCTTCCTCATCCTCCTCAGCTTCGGCGGCTGCCTCGTAGTAGCTCCTGATCTTCTCGATGATCTTCTTGTCTCGCTTGGTGAGGTGAGATCCTCTGGTGGGAAGCCGGTGACTCTGGATGGAGGTTTGAAGGACGTCTGTTGAGGAAGCAGAGACCTCAGTCTTTACCTCCTCCTCCTCTGTTGAAATGGAGGGATGAAGATCTGTTGTTGCGATGCTACTACTTCCATCTTCATCGTCACTTGCTCTCTTCTCTTCTTTATCTTTTTCTACTTCTCCTTGCGTCTCTCCAGACTCCTCTACTGCTTCTTCAGCCTGCTGACTCGCTGCGTCTGGAGTTTCTTGGACTTTACTTGTGTCATTTTCACCGCTCTCACATTGGAGAGTGATGTCACTCTCCGTCTCTGCTTCTTCCGGCTCCTGGTGCATTGTGGGTGATTGCTCTGGGCTGGAGGGGCAGGCGACTGGGGGCAGTGGGCAGGTGAAGTTGCTCTGGTTAAATGGAGGCTCCTTGGGCTGATCCTCAGCCTCCTCCTGAAAGAAAAGTAAAGACTAGCATCAACTTTTGCATTTGGTCAAAAGCGGAGGACGGACTTATTGAATGACCTTTGACCCTTTCAGCAGGAAGTGTACCGTTGTGTCAGTGTGAATGGCGGCGAGTCCCTCCCTGGCTCTGCTCTGGTTGATGAACTCCAGGATCTCTTCAGTGATGGACAGAGTGGGCGGAGGGCTGAGGGGGGACAACTCCTCCTCTTCCTCCTCGGTCAAACAGAACAGAAAGGACTTGATGTGAGATCCAACCCTTCATCCATCCACCACACCCACTGACTTTATCCTGAGGTCATGTGACCTACCTCCTCCTCCTGGTTGGTCTGGAGCTGTGGCGTTGCTTCGTCCCTCTCAGGCTCCACCTCGATGACGGAGGACGCCAGCGTGCTGCTGCTTCCCGCTGAACCCAGACTGTCAGCGTGACACAACTCTCCTTCACTTCCTGCCTGCTGCAAAACAAAACCAACGGCGCCAATAAAACCAACAACCTCTCAGATCAATTTGTGGACACCATGTCTCCTCTTCCTCTCATTGGCCAAACTGACTCTATTTTCATGGGGATACCGGCGGCGCCATCTTGTGAGTTTGGAGCCAGAGTCTGATCAGTACGGTCTGAGGGCGGACTAATCCAAAAAACTTGACACTTGAACATGCATCAACATTATATTAACGACCTAAAATGATAGAAACCATCCTAGAAAAATGATTTATTTGACGTGTATTTAAGGGTGTATTCACACCTGCCTTGTTTAGTTCGATTAAAACGAACTCAAGTTCGTTTCCTTGCTTGGTTCGGACCTTTTTGACTGGTGTGAATACAATCACTCGAACTCTGGTGCGGACCAAACAAGCGGACCGAGACCCAGCTGAGGAGGTGGTCTCGGAGCGGTTCCTACCGAACCCTGGTGCGGTTCCTTTATGGTGTGAAAGCAGCCCGACCTCGATCCGACCCAAGTTGCAAAAATCTACCTTTTTGGATTTGACGAGCTCCCGTAGTTTCCCGTAGTTTTCGCGCATTATGGGAAATGTAGGATAGCCCAGTGACACACACAACAGAGAGACACGTGAAGCAAACAAACGCAGGTAGGTTCGGTAGAGATGAGCCGTTGCAAAATAACGAGCATGATATGGTTAAACTCATGTTGCATCAAACGGTCTTGACGCTCGAGCACAAGCTGTAAGTTTAAAAACCATATTGCTAGCATAATAACAAGTAGACCTACAGTACGCAAAGTCTCCATTGTAGCCTATTTACGTGGGACATTTGGCTTCCTTCTTTACCCCGCCTATACGTTTACCAGCCAATGGCTGAACGACCTTAGCACATGTGTTTTTGTTTATAAATTCTGGTCCGGTTGCAATTAATCACAGTGTGAAAGCGAACCGCACTAAAAAAAAAAAAAGAAAAAAAAAATTGGTCCGGACCAAAGCAAGTGAACTAACGGACCTTCCTGGTGTGAATACGCCCTAAGTGTTTTAGTTTGGCCCAAGTCCCGCCCACTAACATGGAGGGGGTGGAGCTTATGACCTATACTGCAGCCAGACACCAGGGGGAGCTCTATATCTTCCATAGTTTCCCTCCATACAGCGACCAGGTAAACATGCTAGTTCTTAATTTGCAGTTCAAATCTTTTTTAAATCATATTCAGGAACAGAATGTGTTGATGAATGCTTCCTGGTGCTGTGGTTTACATCTTACCTTCAAAGCTGCCAGATCCCATGGATGGTCGGTGGGTGGGTGGGTGGTGGTGATGGAGATGATCAGGCAGAAAGAAAGAGACGATATCAGGACGTTAGTCATAATCAATCAGCTCCAAACACGTGACAGTTTCTGGTTTCATCAGTGGTTTCTGAACAGCCTGAGACAAGCTGCCACTGAACTGAGACCAGAGTCTAACGTTCTGGAACGAGTTTGTAAAGCAGCATCCATCACTTCTACCACCTCAACAAACCGTGACTACAAGTAGAGATGTCTGACTGATTCTCTCACCGTTGGGATGAAGCGCTGCTTCGATGTCTTTAGCCGGAGCTGGAAAAGACGAACGAGAAGCAGAAGTTTAGAAGAACCAACACATCGTTTCATCCTGGTCTCAGCTGGTTTTAGAGGCACTGAGGTTTGGGTTTTATTCTGAGATCTATCTCATGAACATCTGGAGTCCTGGTTCCTGGTTCCTGGTTCCTGGCTCCTGGCCTGAGGTGAGTCTTTATTTACCTGACTGCCTCCTGGTGCGTCGGTACGGCAGGTTACCCTCCAGCAGCAGCGGCAGACTCTTCCTGGATTTCTCAGGAGTGTACATCAACAGCTCTGGAGGCTCTGGACCAATAAAACACAAACATTTAAACTAAACTCCTCCTCCTTTACCCTCTTCCTCACTTCTTTCCTCTTTACTTCCATCCACTATTCCTTCTTTTCTGTCCTTCCCTCCTTCACTCCTTCCTTCCTCTCCTCCTTCTCTTCCCAGTTTCCTTCTTTCTCTCTTTTCCTTCTTGCCTTACTTCCTTAATTCATTCCTTCCTTCCTTTCATCCTTCACTCCTTCCTTCTTCTACTCCTTCCTTCCATCCTCTTCTCTTTCCTTCCTTCCTTCCTTCCTTCCTTCCTCTGTGGTTTTTACTTTGCTCTATGGGACCTCAGAGATAAAGCAGAGACCTGAGGACGGTGTGGTTTATGAGGACGAGGTGGACTGACCCTGACCTGACTGACGCCGTCCTCTGTGGTAGCCGTGGACGTCGTCTGGTCGCGGTGAAGCTGACGACTTCTTCGGTCCGTCCTGCTCAAAGTGAGGGGCTGAAAAACAGGACGCGGTGTCACTCCGGTTCATTCAGGCGTTCACACTGAGTTTAGAGGTTTAAAACAGGGAAGGTTGTTGGAACTCACTCTGACAGAAGGTGTCTCCCAGGACCTGTCTCGCCTGGAGGGAAAGAAAAGAGACGCTGAGTGAGACGTTAGGAGGATTTAGACGAATTAATGACGTCTGCTGGAAACAAACAAGAAGTGACTGGAAGAGAAGAAGAGTCTGCCTCCATGTTTACTCTGTTTATAATCCACTGGACGTATGACCCTGGCCAGTTCATTAGGTACACTAGTAGCTCTAATATAACAGTCCCTTTAGCTTCATGAAGGTACAGGTTTGTATTCCTAACATTTTTACAGTGTATTTAGTGAGCTAGGCTAAATTCATTTAAAATCATTTATTCACCACCTTTCTGACGCTGTTTCATTATTATTTAGATTAGAATGCGTTCACTGGTGTACCTAATGAACTGGCAGGTTCATATTACAGCAGGTGGAGAGTTAGTGTCCAGCAGGTGGTAGCAGAGATCAGCAAATAAGGACAGACTGAGAACTACCAGAGAAAGTAATGCTGCTGCTGCTGACTGACGCCCAACAGACACTATGAAACCATGAAACTATGAAACTATGAAACCATGAAACTATGAAAGATCTATTTCCTGTTTCAGTCTCTGCTGTAACTACTCTACATATCTGATTCTGATCCTGGAAGATGAACAAATGTTTTTTTCTGCTGCTGTAGATTCTAGAGCTTTCCTTCCTTCCTTCCTTCCTTCCTTCCTTCCTTCCTTACCTTCTGGGGCAGTGATGCAGGATGGTTTTCTACTATCAGTCTCTTGAGGTAGTGAACCCAGAGTCTCTTCTCCTCCTGGTTCTTGGTCTGTATTGACAACCAGACATTAACACCATTAACATCAATGCTGTAGCAGATATCATGCATGTACATCAAATAAATATATAATATAATATATATAAATATACAGTGTGTATTATCCATCAGTGAGAGTTAGACTGCATCATCCACAAGGGACGTTGCTTGGTCACAGTAGCGTAATCGATCGCACATAAAAACACTCTTGAGAAGCACAAATAAAATAAAAGAGCTTTGACACGTTAGATGAGCCACTACGCTACAGAAACAAGCTGCCAGCACTGACCTGGACGATGTGCTGCTGTTTGGGGATGGTCTGGTCTGACACTCTGAAGCACAGAGGATCCTTCAGAGTCTCCACCAGCAGCAGATTACAGCACTGCAGCAGAGACACACACACAGTCACAATCACAAACACAAACACAAACATAAACACAAACATAAACACAAACACAAACGTAAACACAAACATAAACGTAAACACAAACATAAACGTAAACACAAACGTAAACAAACATAAACGTAAACACAAACACAAACACAATCACAAACACAAACGTAAACACAAACACAAACATAAACACAAACACAATCACAAACACAAACACAAACACAATCACAATCACAAACATAAACACAAACACAAATGTAAACACAAACACAAACACAATCACAAACACAAACACAAATGTAAACACAAACACAAACACAATCACAAACACAAACGTAAACATAAACACAAACGTAAACACAAACACAAACGTAAACACAAACACAAACACAAACGTAAACACAATCACAAACACAAACGTAAACACAAACATAAACAAACACAAACGTAAACACAAACACAAACACAAACATAAACACAAACACAAACATAAACACAATCACAAACACAAACACAAACGTAAACACAAACACAAACGTAAACACAAACACAAACATATACACAAACGTAAACACAAACACAAACGTAAACACAAACGTAAACACAAACGTAAACACAAACACAAACGTAAACACAAGCGTAAACACAAACACAATCACAAACACAAACACAAGCGTAAACACAAACACAATCACAATCACAAACACAAACACAAGCGTAAACACAAACACAATCACAATCACAAACACAAACACAAACGTAAACAAACACAAACGTAAACACAAACGTAAACACAAACACAAACGTAAACACAAACGTAAACACAAACGTAAACACAAACACAAACGTAAACACAAACGTAAACACAAACGTAAACACAAACACAAACGTAAACACAAACACCAACACAAACGTAAACACAAACGTAAACACAAACACAAACACAAACGTAAACACAAACACAAACGTAAACACAAATGTAAACACAAACGTAAACACAAACACAAACGTAAACACAAACGTAAACACAAACATAAACGTAAACACAAACGTAAACACAAACACAAACGTAAACACAAGCGTAAACACAAACACAAACACAATCACAATCACAAACACAAACGTAAACACAAACACAAACGTAAACACAAATGTAAACACAAACGTAAACACAAACACAAACACAAACGTAAACACAAACACAAACGTAAACACAAATGTAAACACAAACGTAAACACAAACACAAACGTAAACACAAATGTAAACACAAACGTAAACACAAACACAAACGTAAACACAAACGTAAACACAAACATAAACGTAAACACAAACACAAACGTAAACACAAACACAAACGTAAACACAAGCGTAAACACAAACACAATCACAATCACAAACACAAACGTAAACACAAATGTAAACACAAATGTAAACACAAACACAAACGTAAACACAAACGTAAACACAAACATAAATGTAAACACAAACGTAAACATAAACATAAACGTAAACACAAACACAAACGTAAACACAATCACAATCACAAACACAAACGTAAACACAAACCCAACCACAACCACATCCTGGTTCCTGTGGTTCTCTCATTCAGAGAACTCACAAATATGTGCGTGCTGTAGACGAAGTGTTCCAGCCTCTTCTTGGCGATCAGCAGCATCTTATCAAAGAGGAAGAACGCTCTCTCCTTCTTCACCCTCTGGACCTTAAAGGAACCCTCCAGAACCAGCTCTCCGAACCCGCTGAGGTCCGGCCCGCTCCAGTTCACCAGCAGGGCCTCGATCTCCTGCAGAGACGTGGAAGTCCTTTAATGGACATGACCTTTGACCTCATCATCAGCTGCTAGACTGACAGGCCGAGATTTAAAGGAAGTTATGACACAGTCAGGACCTCATCAACTACTTCCTCTCTCCCTTCTCTTTATTCTTCCTTCCATCCTTTTATCCTTCTGTCCTTTAATCATTCCCTCGTTTGATCATTCCTTCATTCCTTCCTTCCTTTTTCCCTTAATCCTTCCTTCCTTACCTCCCTCTCCTTTCTTCCTTCTCCTTCCTTTCTTTCCTCTTTTTCATTCATTCAATCCTTCCTTTTATCCTTCCTTCCTTCCCCTTTTCCCTTCTTCCTCTCTTCCTTCCTTCCACTTCATTCTCGCTTCTTCATTCTTTCATTCCTTCCTTGATTCCTTCCCCTGTTCCTTTCTTAATTTCTTCCTTCAACTTTTCTTCATTCCTTCCTTCCCTATTTTTACTTCCTTTTTCCATTCCTTCCTTTTTCTTTCCTTTATTCCTTCCTTCCACTTCCTTCATTATTTCCTTTCTTACTTCCTCCCTTCTTTCTTCTTCCTTCTCTTTTCTCCCTTCCTTACTTCCTTTCCTCTTTTTACTCTCTTCCTTCTTCATTCCTTCCTTCCTTTCTTCCCTTTATCCTTTCTTAATTTCTTCCTTCATTTCACTTCCTTCTCTTTTCTTCATTCCTTTCTTCCCTTTATCCCTTTTTCTTTCTATCCCCCATCTCTCACTCTGTCCTTCCTTCTCTCCTTTTCATTCTTCGTTTCCTCCTTCCTCTCGCTCTCTTCTTCTCTTTATACTTTCCATCTTAGAAACAGGAAGAAGATGTGAGCTGTGATCCGACTGAACGTCTTACGAGTTCAAAACGTTTCCTTTAACTCATGAACTGGAGGAAAAACACCACGAGAAACGTGATGAAAGGCAGAACGTGAGAGAAGGAAATGACAGGCGAGGCGTTCAGGTACCAGGCTGGAACACGCTAATAACATGTTCTCTGTGTGTCGGTAATGACGTGAACACGTGTCAGGGGGAAGTTGTGGAATGCAGAGTTTGACACCTAAAGGTCGACCCCTGACCTCCGGCTGCAGGCCTGGCTCTTTAAAGCCGCGGCTGGAGGCCCTCAGGGGGGACGCCGCTGCACACGCTCAGTGCGGTCGTGCATGAAACGATTAAAGATGTTAGAAGAGAGGACACTGAGCAGGTCTCATATGATCTCAGAGTGATTTAATGCAGCAGACTAAACGCTCTGATGACTCCTCCTGACACCGTCTGCACAATAAAAACGTCCGGCTGGTTCTCTTCGTCTGCTCTCAGGAGGTTGTGAGTCATTTTTATGAACAAACACTTTTAAGTTGCCGTTTGTTTTTGTATATTTTGTCTTTTCTGGTTCACGTCTCATTTTTATGCAGCTTACAATTTAAAATTTAGCCTTGATTGGGACATGGGGGCGTGGCTTCAAAAAAATTATATGTAATAAATAAATAAATAAATAAAATGTCCTGCATTTATTTTTAGTCTGAGTACAGTACTGTATTTCTTTCAAAGATAAACATGACAATTTGAGCTTTTAATTTAAAATATGAATAAAACTACTGGCAGAGATTTGGCTCCAGAAAATCCGTCCATCGTTTCTATCAAGGCCTTCAGCATCTTTGGGTCTGAATGCTTCACTGGTCTCTGCAGAAGTTTATTATAATGATCTAACTGTGATATTGTTCCTCTTGTGTTTACCTGCAGCCGTACGGCGTGCTCCTGCTTCCTCTTCATGTCGTTGATGTACCAGGCGACCGCCGTCATGGTGATGATGGCGTCCTCCACGACCTCGTATCCCGGTTCGCTCTTATCGAAGTGTTTGGAAAGTTCCTGAGACGACACGAGACCGACGTCAGACACAAATACAGACTCAGCACTTCATCAGAGACAAGACCGAAGCAGGACCAGCTGAGGATCATGGGAAATTCCCAGCACAGATCCAAACACATGTTCGAGCAGTGTTTAAACTGGCGACTGCAGACAGAGCAGAGCAAACACCAGAGAACAAAGAGCGAGCTTTAAGTTTCTGCCCGTTTCATCATCCTCCGCTCAGAGGTGGGCTTGGACTGGGACCAGAGCAGAAAGTCACAAAGTTGAGTGGGAAAAGATGCGAGCGTGTTTCTGTTCGGTGGACGCCAGCGTCTGCAGATCGAGAGCCGGGATTTATCAGAGATATAATGACTTGTATCAGCGATGGATTAGTAGCAGACACGTTTAATTTCATTTGTGTGGCATGAAATTTAAAATCAAAATCAAAACCAATCTCCAGAAGAAAATATTCAAGACAGAAATGTTCACTTTAATTAAGCTCTAAAACCAGCTGACTGTTGTTAAACTGAACAAACAGAAAACAGTTCTTAAGATAATTCAACCCATTTTATCATTCATTCATTCATTCATTCATTCATTCATTCATTCATCTTCTGTACCCGCTTTTTCTTGTTAAGGTCGCGGGGTCTGCTGGAGCCTATCCCAGCTGACCCCATCTTATCAAGTTGTATTAAATGAACTTTGGATTTAAGATGGAACCTGACCTGTTGTGATTTATCCTCCTGGTTCTAGTTTAAACTCTGAAGTCTTGAGACTGATTCATTGATCAGACGAGTAAAAACACTGCCACAACAATAAAAGTATGTAAAATAGTCTTTAAAAGGTAAAACGGGATGGATTTTGGAAATGTTTCTGAGACAGTAAAAAAACAGGACTGGATGTTGTTGACGAGGTGACGGTCCATGCATTCATATCAGTACTGTTAAATCCAAAAACAAAACAGCAGGTGGTATTTGAGGTCCTAGAGGCAGTATTTGACAGTAGTTGTAGTGCTACCTGTGGTAGAAGGCGGTATTTGAGGTTTTAAATGTTGTATTTGTAGTTCTACCTGTAGTACAGGTCCTAGATGCAGTATTTGATTGTATTAGAAGTATATATGTATATTAGTATTATAGTGCTACCTGTGGTATTTGAGGTCCTAGAGACAATATATGACAGTATTTGTAGTAGTACCTGTAGGAGCAGGTGGTATTTGAGGATCCTCTGCACTGGTTTGAGCAGGTACGTCTCCAGAGGTAAAGAATGGTTCAGAGTCGTTTGTCTCTCCTGGAAGAAACGAACCAAACTCTGGTTTTTCATGCAGTCCCTCAGTACTGCCACCGAGCTGTGGAGAGACACAAATTATTGGAGATTAATCATCTGGAGACGTCCTGACTCCAGAGAAAGACTCCAAGCAGGACATCCTGAAGGATCGAGGACTCTGCAGCTATCTGGAGCTGTGACAAACATTTATTACAAGCTCCTGAGGGAAGCAGAGGAACAGAAGAGAAGTCAAGATGATTACATAACTCCACATTTATCAGGATTTACGCAAAGAAAAGGAAATAGTTGTAGAGGAGAGGAGGAGGAGGAGGAGGAGGTCCAGACAACAAACATCTGTGTAACTGTTGGAGACGACAAAAGGATTTAAGGGTGTCCTGACGACGGAGGGGAAAGACACAAAGAAGAAGAAGAAGAAGAAGAAGAAGAAGAATGTAACTGTAAAAGAAATCCCCCAGATGATGGAGGACGGAGGAGACCCCTCTGACAAACATTCATCACGGCAAGAAGCCAAAGAATCTTGGACACCAGCAGCGAAACTGGAACAGAAAGCAGCAGAAGAGGGGGAAGACGGAGGACGGGAGGAAGGAGGTCAAGGCAGCGATGGGGATAGAGAGAGAGGCGAGGATCTTTTCCTCCAGATAGACGTTAATCACAGGAACGAGTCCAGGAATCCAGAGCAGCCGTAATTTGTTCTCCTGATGTGTTCAACAGTTTGAACATGGTCTGGATCACCAGCTCCTCAGAGGATGAACCGTCCAACAACCTGTTCCTGCTTTAATTCACCAGCCTGACTGAAATGAGGGCGTATCTGATAGGATCTGAAGTATTACAGATCATAGCAAGTAGTATTTTAGGTCCTAGATGTAGTATTCAAGTGTTGCATGTGGCAGCAGGTGGTCTTGGGGTAGTATTTGATAGTATTTTATGTATCACTTGTAATAACAGGTGGTATTTTAAGTTTTAGGTTCAGTACTTGAAGTATCCTCTGCAGTAGCAAGTGGTATTTTAAGTCATAGATGTAGTATACAATAGTTTTTGAAGAATTTTAGGTCCTAGATGCAGTAGTTGATAGTCTGTACAGTATCACATGTAGCAGCACGTTGTATTTTAGGTCTAAGGTATAGTATTTGATGGTATTTGAAGTATGGCTTGTAATAGCGAGAGGTATTAGGTGCATTACTTGAAGTATCGCCTACAGTAGTAGGTGGTATTTTAGGTCTTAGACGCAGTAACTGTTAGTATTTACTGTGTTACCTGTAATATCAAGTGGTATTTTAGGTCTCAGGTGCAGTATTCTGTAGTATTTAAAGTATCACCTGTAATAGCAGGTGGTATTTTAAGTTTTAGGTCCAGTACTTAAAGTATCATCTGTAGGGGGTATTTTAGGTCCTAGATGCAGTATTTGATAGTATGTAAAGTATCATAAGTTGTATTTTAGGTCTAAGTTATAGTATTTGGTAGTATTTGAAGTAGCACTTGCATTTGCTTGATCATGTTTCATTTTTCCTCTTCCATTCCTGCACAGCTCTGATCACGCTGTGGTTTGTCCGGCATCGGTCGGTGATGTGGTGGCGATCCAGAGATTCTGGGACCGGCTCCTCTCGGGTTGGATCCCGATAAACAAGCTGAGTTACGATCAGATCTGAGACCACATAATGAGGCGGATGGAGGCAGACGCTTTTCTGCAGAATGTGTGAATGTCCATGTGATCTCCGCTGCTCCGTCTAATATCAGCGTTTTGCAGAGTTTGCAGCGGGAGAGACGTAAGAGCTAGAGTCACAAACACTGAGTGTAAGGAAACAAGTAGGTGCACCTACTTTTCACCTCACAGATATGTAATATTGGCTCATTTTCCTGAAGAAGGAACGGTTAAAGAAGAACAAGATGAATGAAGGACCTGAAGCAAGCAGCTGATGTGAGGAAACCCAACAACATCTCAGAACTGAAGTGGTTCTGTTCTGAGGAATGGGCTAAAATTCCTCCAAGCTGCTGTAGACCACTGATCAGCAGTTACCAGAAACCGGATACTGAAAACAAGTGTTTTCTTACGTTTACAACTCCCTAATATGTAATATTGGCAATTTTTCCTTTAGAAATAAATGCACAAGTGTCATCTTTCTGTTTTGTGTGTTTGGTTGGCTTCTCTTCGTCTACTTTCAGGATGTTTTGAGTCATTTTTATGCAGAAATGTAAAGAAACTACTGAAAGTCATCTTCTACATCCAGTTCTAAACCCAGTAACCTGCTCTGTTGCTCTTACATGTACTTTCACTTTCTGTGTGTTGAGTCTGATCATTTACTGGAACATTTCTTTGCTGTGTTCTATCTTGGCGTTGCAGAATCGAAGCCCTTCGGCCTCCATAACCCCCCCGACCCCCCCTCCCTGACTCTACAGCTCATCAATTTACAGCGTTACAAACTGAACACGCATCCAAGTGGAGTTTAGCAGCATAAATTACCTCAGCATCTGTCTCAGTTCTCCCTCTGGATCTACCCACATCTGTGATTACATCCACATCTGTGAATTTTAATAGCTGCCTCTTTGACGACACGTACAGAGTTGTAATGATATCTCCTCTGCTTCAGACGAGCTGCATTCCTCCAGACATTTTCTTATTTCTCGTTTCTCTCTCTCTCTCTTTTTTTTTTTTTTAGCAGAATAACTAACCAAACAAAGACTCTGCTCTCAAGTTCCCAGCAGAGCGACGCCGAGTTCACAAACCTGCAATCCAGCAGATTTCCCTCCAAATCTGACCCGGCGGATCGCAGTGGAAAAAATGCAGAGCAGAGACCAAGCGTCTCCTCATTTCTGGTAATTACATTAGTGTTGCACTGCGAGCGATTGCCGAGGCAAATGCAAACCAAAGAAAACAAGCAGGCAGATTTTAGTCAGGAGTATCTTTAAATCTCCTCTTAGTCGGGTCACATAGAGTCCTCATGTTCTCAAACACGTTTATGTTCCATTTAACAACATCAACTGAGTTATTATGTGCTGAAACCAATCCTCTCTGTCGCAGCTCAGACTCCAGAGCTCGGACTTAAATATTTGTAACGGGATCTACTGAGGAAGATGAAGTCACCCTGAAACTAAATAGTTCAGCGTCTGACAGGAAATAACTTCATACCAGCAGGTGGCAGCAGTTTAGATTCATCATTCAGAGGGGGAAATGAGAAGAGCTACTGTTAGCTAGGAGGCTAAGAAGCGCTACTGTTAGCTAGGAGGCTAAGAAGCGCTACTGTTAGCTAGGAGGCTAAGAAGAGCTACAGTTAGCTAGGAGACTAGGAAGAGCTATGGTTAGCTTGGACTTCTTCTTCTTCCGCCTCTTCCTCCAGTACTTCTTCTTCTTTTCTATTTCCAGTAGATGTGATGCTCCTCATCATCAGAACCTCTTCATCAATAAAGTTCTAGAGTCGTTGATGTTTGAATATAAACTCATGTATGCACGAGGAGGTGGACATAAACTTCTTCTGGCACGTCTCACTTGATGTTTTTTTGATGTCTGAAGTTTTTTGCTTTTTCCTTAAACTGAGTCTGTCTGTACTCAGATTGAGTTCTACTGAGTTTCTTCTCTGTTTCTAGAGTTGGCTGCTGTCTCCGTCCTGAAACGTGAGCGACATGCAAGAGAAGCAGCGTTTGACCTACTTCTCTTTATTGGCGTTTAATGGAGCTTTAAGGAGGCGACGGCAGAGAGCGGCGAAGGTGAAGGAGGGGTCGACTTCCACTCTGAGACTCTGAACACATGTATGGACGGCGATGAAGGCCGGCGCTGTTTATATGTGCAGTGATTTAAGTGTATTAGCATGAAGACAGATGTAGACGCACACACAGTGATCTGGGCTGTGATCCAGTCACACCAACCAGAAGAGAGAATGAAAGACACATGAGACGAAGAAGGTGAAGACAGAAAGACGGATGGAAGCAGAGACACTGTGGTAGACGAGCAGGAGAGGATATTTTAAATTAGAATTTTCTACATTTCTGCATTAAAAACATCCTGAAAGTAGACAAAGAGAACCCTATCACATACATGAAACAGAACTGTTACTAAAGTGAGCCAATATTCCATATCATGTCCTCCTTGTCTCCAGTATCTGCTGTGACCTCCTTGTAACTAAATGTTTCCAGTAACTGCTGATCAGTGGTCTACAGCAGCTTGGAGGAATTTTAGCCCATTCCTCAGAACAGAACCACTTCAGTTCTGAGATGTTGGTGGGTTTCCTCACATCAACTGCTTGCTTCAGGTCCTTCCACAACATTTCTATTGGATTAAGGTCAGGACTTTGACTTGGCCGTTCCTAAACATTCATCTTGTTCTTCTTTAACCGTTCTTTTGTAGAACCACTTGTGTTCTTGGGCTCGTTGTCTTGCTGCATGACCCAGTTTCTCTTCACATTCAGCTCATGGACAGATGTCCTGACATTTTCTTTTAGAGTTCACTGGTAGATTTAAGAATTCATTGGTCCATCAATGAGGACAAGCCGTCCTGGTCCAGATGCAGCAGAACAGGCCCAAACCAGGACATTAGCACCCCCATGTTTGATGGAGGGATGAGGTTCTGATGCTGGAATGATGCAGTGTTGGTTCATCTCATTTAAACCAAACTATTCTACTTTGGTCTCATCTGTCCACTAAACATTGTCCCAATAGTCTTCTGTCTTGTCCACATGATGTTTAGAAATGTTCTTCTTGGAGAGCAGTGTCTTTGTCCATCACACCATGGTTGTTCAGTGGATTCATCAACATTAACATCAGCCAATGAGAGAGAGGCCTTTGGCTGCTTAGAAGTTCCCCTGGGTTCCTCTAGGACCTCTCAGACTATTATGGAGTGATCTTTGTTGGTGGACCCCTCCTGTGGAGGGGAACAGTCGTCTTCAATCTGTCTGACTGTGGATTATTTGTGGGTTCCAAACTCTTTAGAGATGGTTCTGGAACCTTTTCCAGCCTGATGAGCAACAACAACTCTTTCTCTGAGCTCCTCAGAAAACTCCTTCGTCTGTTGCCATCATACTAACTTGCTGTTGCACCTCACAGATATGTTAAAGAGAACAACTGTGGAATAGTGTGGAATATCTTCTACAAATACTTTGTAACTCAGATATTTAGGCGTTAATTACATACATACTTTCTATTCTTTAAGTCTTGTCCTGTTTGTCTTGTTTGTTCATGTATTTAAACGTCTTACCCACTTATCCCTTCAGAGCGTTTTGTATTTTTATCCTCGACAGTTTAAATATGTGAACCGCAGCCGTGTCTTTACTTTTATTTTGGTCACAAACAAAACTCTGAGAGAAATATGAACATGTGGGTGAAAAAAAAAAAATAAGAGCTTCCTGGCTGTTTCCATTTAGTTTAAAATGTTAAAAATCACGAATAAGAAGCAGATCCAAAACCAGCAATCTGGTTTTGTGACATTAAGACATAAAAAAAACCCAAGATGGGAAACATGCATTTAAACACACACATGATATTTTAGTTAGGAATGCATTGTCTGAGAGCGTCCTTGCAAAGATAGCAGTAAAACTTCAGCTCCTGACTCTCCTCCTCCTCCTCCTCCTCCTCCTCCTCCTCCTCCATAAGGGAGCCTCTTTTTTCCTCCTCTTCTTTATGTTTCTACTAAAACACATTTGCTCTCGTCATAAAGCAGACGATTCACACATGCTCGCTCGCTGCAGAACCCTAGAGTCGTTCATCAACAGCAGACCAGAGAAGAATGTGGAGTCTCGACGGGACTCAACAAAACACACATTTAGACACAAAGCCAGAGCATTAAGAAAAGAGTTTGTGCTGAGTTTGATTGTTTGGTTCTGAAAGGTTTGTTCTCTGGAGAGCAGAGAATAAAACATCTTGTCTCATCCATCATTCTTCTTTTGCTGTTTTTAAAATGTTTTTTGGATTGCTGGAGTCTATTTACTGATCTGTAAATCTTCATATATTGTCTCCAATCGCTAAACGCTCTGATGCTTCGTTGTCATCGACAGATACGTCAATCTGCACCAAAGTTTTGTTCATTCGGACTAAAAATAAAACATCAAGCATCAAGATCCAAACCAAAAAAAAAATTCAATGTAAAAGGGGAAGTAAGTGAAGTTACTGTATATGTAGACAAAATATTGCAATAAAGTAGTAAAAAAAAAAAAAAAAAAGATCCAAACCAACAAGAGTCACTATCTGGATTATTCCAGTGAGTTTGTTCTGATTGTTGTTGTTGGTCAGAGACTGGGAATTCAACAAAGACCAGATAGAACAGATGGCGATGCTAATGAGTAGCGTGGCAGCGCTGCTTTCTAGTGGAGTCTGGGACTGCAGCATACTGCAAATATTTAACTAGACAGAAATTTTGTGAAAACGAAACGGCGTACGATAGCAGCACAACCGCTGCGAGCGAGCATCTTAACGCAGATCATCCTGAGGCTCTCCGACCTCAAACAACAACACACCAGCGTCAGTGCTTTGTCTTTGTTGTTTGATTATGACGGCTTGACTTTGTTTGACAAAAAACAAAACGGTCTGGGAACCGTGGACCACAGCAGCACCACCGCTACGTACGAGCATCTCAACAGAGAAGATCCAAACCAACGACCAACATTTAATCTGACTGCTGGTTGGTGGTCAGAGCCTCGGAGTTCAACAAAGACTCTCGAGAGCAGATGCTGACGGTGAAGCTAATGTGACTATAAAGAACTTTCAGCACCAAGAAGTAGAATAGCGTTGAATAAAATAAATAAATAAATAAATAAGACCATTCACCATCAAACCAAACCAGACAGATTCTGTTGAAGACGGAGAAGGAACTGGACTTACTTTGGGTAGTTCATGCAGTACAGTGTGTAGATGTCAAAGGCTTCACTCTGAACAAGACACAGAACAAGATTCAAAGTAAAAACCGATTCCAAAAATACAGAAGAGCTGAATGAATATAACAGATGAAATAATAATAAAATAAAGCCAATCATCTTTAGTCTGGACTAATGTGATCGAGCCCTTCAGGTTCAACTGATGGCATCATCATCATCAGCCTCAGCTGGACTTTGGTGTTGGTTTAGCATTAGCATGTTAGCATTGTTACTGTCAGGATGATAGCTGTTAGCGATTAGCTAAAACTATTAATCACGTTGCAGTTTGAAACTTGAAAGAATTCACTAGAAATGATAAGAAAGCTGAACATCTCAATGAGGACAAAGACAAACTAGGTTAATTGGTGATGAGTAAATATCTCCACTTCCTCTCAGTTCATCAGTTCATCAGCAGGTCAGACAGAGACGTTAACGAGTTAACTGGCTCCAATTATCAGGTCTAAAAATAAACCCTGGGAAACTCCGACTGATTAATCTGAGATCAGCTGCTACCAATCAGGAAGAACCAAAAACCTCCTGAAGATCAGTTTAGAAGAAAGAGAGAAGGAAGGAATGAAGAGAGGAAGGAAGGAAGAGAGGAAGGAAGCATTGAGACGGAAGGAAGGAGAAAAAGAAGGGAGGAAAGAAGGATGGATGAAAAAATGGATGGAAGGAAGGAAGAGAGGAAGCAAGGTAAGGAAGGAAAGAAACAAGGAAGAGGAAAGAAAAGGAGATAAAGAGAGGGGGTGATCTTGAAGGTGCTTTATATAAATTCATGGTTCATCCTCTGCTGACCAGGAATCTGATGAACAGCTGGAACATTTAACTCTAGAAGTCAGATTTGATCTTGTGTATAAATAATTATTATGGTTCTTCCTCTGGGGATCATGAATGTCGATCAGAGATATGAGCTTAGAGTTGAGATGTTTCACTCTGGACTAAAGAGCTGGTCTGACAGACGTCAGGAAACACAAACCCTGACTGTTGATGCCAGGTGGGTTTGATGTGCAGCAGGTTTACAGGATGATGTCTGTAAGTGTTCCTGGAGCTTTACTGGAGCTTTACTGGAGCTTTACTGGAGCTTTACTGGGTGTCTGGTGTTTCCTGTGAGCTACCACAGAGCTCTACTGTACTCACCCTCTCTACGAAGCAGTCGGCGATGGCTGCAGCGTGAGGACACCTCTCTAAGTCCTCCAGGAGATCACTGAGGAACAGAAGCACAGAGGTTAGACCGGTTCTACGACACCTAGAGGGGTAGATGCTCAGGTTAAACCCTGTGATCATGAAGCTGACGTGAAACTAAAACAAATGATAAAACATCACTCGTCCACGGTGGAACTCTGAGAGGTTTTAATGAGGGACTGAAAATGTTGAGATGCTAAACCTGAAAGTTATTGACCAACCTGCAGAGACTGTTCAGAGGATGGTCTTTATTTAAATGATGAGAAGCTGTATCATCATCCTGCACACACCTCCCCACCCCCTCCCACCCTTTTCATCCCACCCCCTCCAACCTTTTCATCCCATCCTCTCAACCCTTTTCATCTTCATCCCATCCCCTCCAACCCTTTTAATCCCACCCCTCCAACCTTTTCATCTTCATCCCATCACCTCCAACCCTTTTAATCCCACCCCTCCAACCTTTTCATCTTCATCCCATCACCTCCCACCCTTTTCATCCCATCCTCTCGACCTTTTCCTCCCATTAGTATTGTCTTTAGTTTCGCTTTTAGCATTGGCCCAATGCCACCTTTAGCGGCAGTATTAGCATCGCCTTTAGCGTTATCATTAGCATCACCACTCCTTTTCCCTCACTTCCTTCTTCTTCTTCTTCTTCTTCTTCTGTTCTGATTCAAGTTGATCTGATGCTTCTCATCATCAGCACCTCTTCGTCAATACAGTTCTACATTTGGTCGTAAACAGATCATTTGATTTGGTCTCCATGGAAACAGAGAAACATCTTCTGATCACAGTCATTGATCAGGATGGAGACGTATTGATGCAGGCGAACTTGTCTGATGACGACAAAGAAACAGAGAGAGTGGAGCAGAAAACAGAGAAGAAGAAGAAGAAGAAGTTTGAGACGTAGCACATTAGCTTCCACCACAACTTTCTCTGCATTCTGAGTTAACGAGCTCTAATTGACTCTAATTAACTAATCATCTCTCTCATTATCACAAACACACACACATATAAACATATAAACATATAAACATGTCTGTTTATGAAGACAGACTCTCTCCTCCTCCTCTTCCTCCTCTTCCTCCTCTCCTCTGGCGTCAGGCCTCATTTTGTGGCCGGCGGACGCCATTAGAGGAGGATTGTGGGAGAGGAAGAGGGGATTCTGGGTGTTTTTATTTATTTAAATGGAGTGACCACAGAGGACGGGATGGGGTGAGACAGAGAGAGAGAGAGAGAGAGAGAGAGAGAGAGAGAGAGAGAGAGAGAGAGAGACACCACAATAAAGACAGATCTATGACCCAGAGAAAGAAAATAAAGAGACAGAAAGACGATCAGTGAACGAACACAGCTGAAGAAAATGAAAAGATAAAGATGTTACATAAGAAAAGACGACTCCGTCTTTGTCTGACTCCTCCTGACTCCTCCTGACTCCTCCTGACTACCAGCTGATTCAACAATGGTGAAAGGAGCTGAGGCTAACGACAGCTAGCAACCTGAGAGGACACCCACCTGTCAATCAAAGAGGTCACGCCCCTTAATCCTTCCTCCCTTCCTTCTCTTTATTCTATTCTTAATTGTTTTCTTTCTTCTTTCTTTATTACCATCCTTCATCTCTCTATTCTTCCATCCCTGGTAGAGGTTTTATTTCATCCTCCATCATCATACTGTGAATCCCTCTCTGTAGATCAGGTCTCATCCCTAACCCTCACCCTAACCCTGTAAATCTAACAACGGCCGTTTCACTTTATTCAGTTTGAAGCTTTAAAACTTTTAACTTTCACTTTAATCAAACTCCTTCACACGTTATTTTTATCGTCACTTCTTCTTTCTCTGCGGTTTTAGCTGCTTCATAAACAAACCTGACCCTGACACTGGCTGACCCCTGTGTCCCCCTGAAAACTAAAATGCTGGGGCCCCCTCCCTCCTCTCCTGGGGGCTTAAAACAAACACAAGGGGGGCCGGGGTCTGTTCTTCGTCCAGCCAAAGCGAGAGAGAGAGAGAGAGAGAGAGAGAGAGAGATGAACATCAGCTGACTGGGAGGCATCTGAGATATGCTGCTGCTGCTGCTGCTGCTGCTGAGCTAAACGTGAACACATCAATAAAACTCTGCTTTATCTGCTCCGTCCACAAGAAACATGATTCCCTGGTCTCTGGTGGATGTCCCAGGCTATGGTTGCCTAGGTAACCAAGTAGTATATGGTGATAGCGTTAACTTAACAAGTTAACATTAGCATACACCACCTAATATTAGCCTAAACCAGTTAACAACCAGCTATCATTAGCCCAAACCAGCTAATATTAATCTACCCCAGCTCATATCAGCCTAAACAAGTTAGTATTAGTTTATACCAGCTACTAGTTTAAACCAACTAATATTAGTTGAAACCCCCTAATATTACCCTAAACCAGGAACAATTAGTCAAAAACAACAAACATCTATCTGTCTAAACAAACTAATATTAGTCAATCAATACTAGCTAATATTAGACTAAACCAGCTAAAATCGCCAACACAACCTAAGCCTAAACCAGCTAATATTAGCCAACATCAGCTAATGCCAGTCTATAAAAGCTAATATGAGCCTAAACAAGCTAATATTAGTCTACACCAGCTACTATTAGCTAATATTAGCCTAAACCAGGAAGAATTTGTCTAAAATAGCAAATATCTATCTTTCTAAACCAACTAATATTAGCCTAAACCAGTTATTTTTAGTCTAAACCAGCTAATATTAGCCTAAACCAGTTATTTTTAGTCTAAACCAGCTAATATTAGGCTACGACAGAACTTTTAACGTGATGAAATATCACATCTCTCTCCCTCTCATTGGGGTTTCTCTTCCAAACTCTGGAGCCAGCGAAACATTTTTCTATCTTTTAAACGTATAATTAGTGTCAGCGGTTAGCAGAGTTGAGATCAGCTCACTGCCAACCTGCTCCGCTCCAGGTGTGTTTGATTTACATCCCATCAGGAGGAGGAAGCAGAAGAGGAAAGAGCTTCGATAGGAGTTTATCAGCAGGACTCAGTCTGAGCCACGAGTACAGGCGTCCAACATAAATACTGACTTCTACTCTGAGCCGGGTGGAGCCGGGTTATCTTCATCTCTTTAATTTCACTTAAATAGCCTTGGGGTCTGAAACCGAACGAGTCTGTAATCATTTTACTTTAGAGAGTGTGGAATAAATCAGGAACACTGAAAGCTCCTCAAACAGCTTTTTAAGGTGGGTTAGTTTCAGTGGGAGGTAAAATGCTTCTGGTAATGTAATCACCCGTTACAAGGTTCATCCTCACATTTAAAGGACTGACACCAGCGTCAGGGATTCACTTCTTTTCAGACCGTTTGCAAATTGGAAGCAGTTTGTTTCTATACATACAAATCAGTAAAGACCTAAACCCTTCAGCTGCTAAACTACATTTCCTTTTCAGAAAAAGCACAAACCTGACTGTAAACGTAGCCTTAACCAGCTAATATTGATCTAAACCAGCTGATATCAGCTGAAATCAGCCAACACTGACTCTCCAGAGCAGATGCTAATGGAGATGCTAATGGAGATGCTAATGCAGCACTACACAAGCTGTTTGTTTCTGCTCTTATAGAGCTCTAAAACTAAACCAGACAGATTTCCATGAACAACCTTTAGCAGTGGTTAGCATCACCGTATGAAGGTTGTGGACTTTGACCTGTTGGGTTGTGGGTTCTTTGTTCGTAGGTATCATGTTAAAGTACGTTGAAACATTTGTTAGTGTAAGTTCTGTGTAGTATCTGTTGGTCGAATCAAAGGGTTAATTGACTGTTTCTACTTTAAAGTTCTAGGTTCTTCCAGAGTTTTCTTTCGCAGCATCTAGTGGCCGTTGGAGGAACTGCAGCTCTCAGTGTGACGTGATCGGGTGAAATCCAGACGTCGCCAGACAGAGTGATGAATCTTTCAGTGGTTTCCTTTATAAAAGTTCTACCTCACTGATGATTAAAGTATGGAGGTCATAACAAAACCCTTCGAGCGTGATGTTAGCAGGAGACCACCCTGCAGACGCACATCAGTAAATCACAAACATTTATCACTGTAAGTCAGGCTGGATGTTAACGCTATAAAAACATACCTCAACACGCTCTGATTGGACTGGAAGAGCTGTAATCATCTAACTATCAGTGGTTTTGAAGTAAAAGAGCCTGAAGACGGATTCTGGATTCATCAAACACCTCGACGTCAGGCTGTAAATTCAGTCTGAACTCAGACGACGACACAAACGCACACGAAGGAAACACAAAAGAAAGCTTCAGCTTCCTGCTCGTCAGCCGCTCAGTTTATTCCCTATTATAGACCATGACCAGCTCACCTAGCGTTAGCATTAGCAGTTAGCAGTAGGTTAACAGGCTGAGGAGAGGGTTAGCTCTGGATGGCATGAAGGGGTCAAAGCTCAGCTCCTATATTACCAGTGATGAGAGATCTGAGAACACAGAGAGACAGAAAGAAAGAAAGAACTAAAAGGAGGGAAAGAATTTATAACGGAAAGAAAGGGAGGAAGAAAGATAGCCATCAGTGGTGACAGCACATCAACCAGCTGCTGATCTTGGCCCAGTGCATCATGGGAAACAGATGATGATGAATAGTGTGTTTCTAATCAGGTCATTAATGATGACCCCCCTCCCCCCCCCCCCCCCCATGGAGTCATGGATGATGTCGTCTCTGTGAGATGTTGTGTCTACCCATCTGCTACCCATGTAGTGGGGGTCATGGTTCTGGGCCCCTAAACCTTCAGAGGGTTAAACCTGTCCAGACCTGGTTTCTAGGGTAAAGGTCTCTATCAGGTCAGGGTTGGGGGGGGGGGGGGGGGGTAGGACAGAGAGAGAAACTCTACATGACCCTGATGGGGTTAATTAGCTCGTTAAGAACTAGAACTATTAACTTCATTAATTAATATTCCAATTAACCGAGAGAGAGAGAGGAAAGAAAATGAAGAAAGAAAAAGAAAGAAAGAAAGAAAGAAAGAAAGGAGTAGACGGGTATTTGTATAATCAGCTTGTTCAGAACTAATTAGCTCCATTAGAGAAAATACAATTAACAGGATTAAGGCTGTTATAAACACAGAGGTCAGTCAGGACTCCCCCCTCTCCCCCCCTCTCTCCACTCTCCCCCCCTCTCTCCCCCGTCTCACAGTGTTTCCCATGAGAACCAGGAGCAGGAAGCCTGGCTGGAATGAAAGCTGTGTTGTGTTGTTCTGAGTCACTGCGTCCTCAGCCTCCTGTGGGCGGGGTTTGTCTTTGATTGACAGGTCTGACTAGTTTGACTGGGTTTTGACTAGTTCTGGTCGTTTATGTTTAGTTTTAAAAAAAAAAACGAGAAGGAGTGAAAAATATTAATGTTAGGTCATCTGCTGGAAATAGAACGGAAGAAGAAGAAGAAGAAGTAGAAGATGAAGATGAAGATGACGAAGAAGAAAAAAAGATGATGAAGAAGAAGAAGAAGATGATGATGATCTTGTGTGTCTTGTTTTTGTTGGTTCGTCTCTTTGTGTTGATTCTGAATGTTTCATAGTTTGGTGTCTGAGCTTTAAACCGACCGACTGCTCCTCAATAATCAGTCGTCGCTCCGACCTCAAACACCCACAATGCACTGCAGCATTGCAGCCGGGCCGTCGGGAGGTGGAATATCACTCAGCGTTCCTGCTCTTTAAAACCAGAGGAATCTGCTTGGGCCATATGAGCTCAGCAGCTGCTGCTTCTTCAATCCCCGCTGGCAGGAATCAAACCCACAGCCCTGCTCTGGTCTCAGTGCCTTGCTCTGTTCATTCCTCAGCCTCCAGCTCGCCTTCTCTCTCGGCCCGAGCCAAACTTTTATTTTCCAGTCTGAAACCGAACAAGAATCCTCCTCTGCTCTCATCGCTTAAATGATGAGGTCGACTTTAAACCTTTAGATCTTTAGATCCCAGCCAGCTTCAGGGTTAGAGGGGTCGGGGGGGGGGGGGGGGTTAGGGTTAGATGGGTTAGAGGTCAGGGGGGTTAAACCCAGCAGACTCACCTGTTGAACTCGTAGATGTCCTCGATGTTGCAGAACAAAGTGCTGACCTGCTCCGGCTTCAGAGGCAGAGCTCCACAGTCGATGATGCAGCCCAGATAGTCCTGCAGACACAAACCAACCGTCAGAGGTCAGAGGTCGAGACGTGTTCAGGCTCCTGCTGGTTTATGTGGTTTGTGTCTCAACAGCTGAGGTGTCTTTAAGGCTAGGTGGTTAGCCTCCATGCTAATCTTGGAGTGAGCTAAACAACAGATCATCTGTTTAAGTTGTGTTAAACATTAAAACTCAAAACAAAACAGAGGATGAGTGTGTGGTGAGATGATGTGGATGAAGGAGTGAACGTGTCCATCTTCCATAAACAAGGTCAGAGGTCACAAACAACAACAGCAGCCTGGATGAATGAAATAAATGTGGAAACAAAAGAAATCAGTTTAGAAATAATCATCAGCAGCAACAACTTCTCTATTAAGTCGTCAAACCAAACCCCAACAGACGGAAGGTGTGAAGGTGTGAACAGGAAACCACCTGCTCGGTTGGAGACACAGGAAGTCAAACAGGAAATAAGAAAGACTAGAAAAAAACTAAACAGGAAGTAAAGACGCAACATAGAAAGTACAGTTGATTATTTGAGGACACATGATCCTGATGCCTGATGAAAATGAGCCAATATTACATATCAGTGACATAAAAGTTCTCTGTGTTGAATGAAAGTCATTGTGAAAAAAAAGTCTGCTAACCGCTATGCAAACATTTGTCAGCAACAAAGTTTAAAAGGAGCAGAATGTGAATAATTGTGTCTCAGGTCGATTTAAGGTTAAAGATGAAGACAACATCTGGACAGATGTGTTCTCATATGACCACATCGCACCTCTTTATCACAACACCACTCTGTAAGTGGAGTCAGTCGCATGTAATGGAAACTTTAACAAACTGAATCCATCATGCAAACCCTTTCAGAGTCCAAATGAGGTCATTTCCTGCCGTAGCGAGTAACTGGATTACAGCGGTGAGTGTGTTTTTATCAGAAACACACACTGAACCAAACAGAAGCTGAACATTCAGACAAAAAATAAAACATTCAGCTCAACTGGAAACTGATTTGGTTCTGTTACATCTCTCTGCTGAGATAGCCACGAGAAGTTCAATTTGATTTGACTTTTCTGCCTCCAACGTGAAATATTGAAAGTCCCAGAAGGTTAATGTTAGCTGGTTTAGGCTAATGTTAGCTGGTTTAGCTGGTCTTCAAGCAATTTCCCTTGTGGATGAATAAAGTTTATCTAAGTCTAAGTCTAAGTTAGGCTAATGTTAGCTGGTTTACGCTAGCATTTGCAGGTAATATTAGCTGGTTTTGGCTAACGTTACCTGTGAAACTGTTATCAGTAAGAAATTCCTCACCAAACTGAATAAACAATAATAATAATTGTTTAAATAAAAACATTTTACTGATTCCTTCTATATAAACACATATAAAGTGATTGTCTGTTGCAGTTTTCTTTTGCAGAGCATGTGAGTTTATGTTGAGGCAGATAATGAGAGGCCTTGATCACATCCATCACCTTTAAAGGCGACACTGACTGGAGGCCATGGATGGAGAGAGGTCTGGAGGAGATGAGTGAAAAATGATAGAGCTCAACGGGAAGACGACAGGAGGAATGAGGAAGAGGAGCTGGAAACTTTTACTACAGCAAACAACAGGAAGAGGAGTTCAAAATCTGAGATTCATGAAACCAGAGCAACTGGACACAACCGTCCACCATTTTGGTTCCTACCATCAAGTCCAACGCGCTTCAGTAACGGTACAGTTTTTTGGCGGAACTGCTAGATCCATCCACATGCTAGCAGTATTTATAGGTTCTGCTTGTTTCACTGGGAAATGTACAAGAGGGTTACCACGGCAACCGAAGCCTGGGACATCCACGAGCGACCAACTGTCCTCTACAAAGAGATGGACGGCCAGATAATTTAGATGTGGACGGGAGTTTATGCAACATTAGCTGGTTTAAGCTAATGTTAGCTGGTTTAAGCTAACGTTAGCTGGTTTAAGCTAATGTTGTTTCATGCCAGAGCATTGCTTCAGTGTGTTGTTGTCGTTCCTTGGGTCTCCTCATGTTTTTGATTCTTTTCTGTCTCTGTTTTACTTTTGTTTGACTCATAAATTGACTTTTAATTATCTCTATCTTTCCCCTTCTCTTGTTCCAGATCTTGTCCTCTTTTTCTTTCTTTCATTCTCTCTCCCCATGTTTCTCCCTCTGAAACTTCTTAACCCCCTCCCCCCTTTTTCTTCTTCATCTATCCCATCTCCCATCATTCGATTCCTTCCCCCTTTTTCTCCCCCCTGGTTTCCTGTCCCACTTGGCTGCAGGTCAACAGCAGGATCCCCTCATGTTCCCTCCACGTCTCAGGTTTCTCTCCACAAAAATAAAAAAAAAAAACGATTCCATGTCTTTCACAATTTCCCTTCGCGTCTCTTTACATGTTGCAGACGGACGGAGGAACGTGTTAATGGGTAAAGAACCAGGTGGAGTGATCTCAGCCGGCTGGCAGGGCAACTTTTATGACAGACAAAAAGAACCAGTCTGAGTTTGTCTATTGTTCTCAAACACACTCTCGCCGGCCTATTACGGTCGCTGGTTCAGATTCCAAGTGAGCGTGACATCATGTAGCCTCAATCAAAACCAGACTGCAGCAAAAACCTCAAATACAGCAGCAGCAGCAGCAGGAATGAACACATCATCCATCAGACCTCCCCTCCATCAGGGCACAGGAATCCTGGGAGCGTCTGAGTTAAAAATGCTAAAAATCTGAAAATCACTGGGTCGTTCAGCGAAGTGATGACGGACAACGTTTTCCTTTCGTTGCGACACAGACGAGCTCAAAGCTGGAAGAGTTTCACCGATCAGACATTAACTTTAACCGTCCTGGAGGATCTGGGTCCACGTGTGGAGGTGGTCTGGGACACATGTGACCTCCTTCCTTTGGTAGTGTGAACACACAATGAGTCCTGGGTCACATTAAAGACCACCTACTCAACAGGGCTGATCTGAGGAAGAGGAGTTTATAACTCATTCATTCAACCACTAGTAGAAATGATCACATGAATCAGTGATGTCTGTTCATTAGTAATGAGAGCCTTTTAAAAGATTCTGGCCTTGGAGCTGAGAACCAAACTAAACTAGAAACTAATCTGAACTAGAATCAACTCAGGAGATGATTCAATATGAGGAGTTCCTTCCTTCCTTCCTTCCTTCCTTCCTTCCTTCCTTCCTTCCTTCCTTCCAGACTTAGAGATGGGCAGATGAGATCAGGATGTTGATGCAAGATCTGATGGAATTTAATCTAATCTCCACCGAAACTCCACTGACTCAAATGTAAAAAAATTGTTTTTTGAAAAAATGGTTGTAGTTTCCAGTAACAACCTGCACGAGGAGGAGGAGGAGGAGGAGGAAGTGTGATTGTGAAAGTGACCCCTGGGTGTGGATGAAAAGTCAGGAGGGATTAACCAACAGAGAAGAAAGATGTGGTGATGAGAGAACGAGCTGGAGGTTTGTCCTCTGCAGAAGAAACTGACAGACGACTGATAAACCTGATGACAGCATGGTGTGTGTTACGTGTGTGTTACGTGTGTGTTGTGTGTGTTATGTGTGTGTTATGTGTGTGTTACGTGTGTGTTGTGTGTGTGTTGTGTGTGATGGCAGAGGATGAAAGCAGCAGTAAATTCTCTCTTTTACTTCAAAAGCATGTTTCACACTCCGATCGGACAGCTGGAGAGACACAACACACACACTAACACACACACACACACACACTCCTGGCTGCGTCCTGCTGCACCTGGACCAACGACGGATGAAACACACACAATCTGAAGTCAGCAGATTCTGTCGAGGAGTGTGCTTTCCATTTTTCCTCCATTCAGAGGTTCCTCAGAGAACTTTAAAAGTTTCTTCCAAGATGTCTGACACGTTCCGAGTTATTTCCCACGATGCAACGGGAGGACTGACACTACGGCTGCTATCTCCGCACAAACGCAGAAGTTTGAAAGTTTTGAAAGTGGTCTTTGTGTTTGTTTTATATCTTCCACAGGCTTAGTTCTGCCCCTAAAAGTTGCAAACAAGAAGAAAAGCTGTGTGTTTAGACTCGTTATTCATGTTCCTGGGTGACAGCTGTCCGTCACATCAGCTGCAGTAGAACATGAACATTTACTGACACTGTGACTCTTTCATCACATATTCTTGGCTTGTTAGGAGGCTGAGGTCATACATGCCTTGCTCAAGGGCCAGGCAGTTTCTGCTCCGTCCATCTTATTGTGCAACAGACTCAGGAGGTGTGTTCAGAGGCCAGCTGCAGGGAAACCGGCCCGAAGGCGTTCACACCTGGACGGTAAATCAACCAGCTCCTCCCCAAACACTCCAGCGCTGAACATCCTGCTGATCTGGATCCATTCAGCTGTAAGTTTGACTTGACCACAGGTCTGAGGTCTGAGCATGAGAACACTTCCTCACGATGATTTCATCACTCAGAAAACTTTAATCAGACACACCCTGAGGTTTACCTTCCATAGACATCTAGCATGAAGCTAACAGTCATGTCTCTGTGAGAGGGAACACCCCAGCAGCTTAGAACCCACAACCTTCATGCTGTGATGCTAACCACTGCTAAAGGTTGCTAACACCCACTTAGAGCAGAACATCACTGGAAATCTACCTGGTTTCGTTGGAGAGCAGAGCTGACATGCTAGTCATTAGCATCACCATTAGCATTGTCTTTAGCATTTCCATTATTAACTTTGCCCTCTTTATCGCCTCTAGTGTCACCATAAGCAATGCCTTTAGCATAGCCACTGGCATCACCATTAGCTTCTCGTTTAGCGTCACCGTTAGCATCGTCAGTAGTATCACAAAACTTTAATTTCTAATACTAAATAACTAAATCCCAGCATCTATTGGCCGACACCGACACAAGTCGAGACGATCAGACCTTGATCAGAGCGACTGGATTAAAGATGGCCGATCTGGTGTCGGCTTGCAGGAATAATTTGGTTAAAGTTTCTCTACATTAATTCATAAAGCAGACAAACAGATAGACGTTGTTGGTTCTCACCTCCACGATGCTCTTCAGGTCTCTGACGTAGGCTTGTTCCGTCTCTACAATCTCCAGAACCACTCGTTCCAGGCGAGAAAGCTGCCTGGGTGTAGCTGCTGCCGCCGCCGCCGCCGCCACCACTGGATTACCCACTTTCCCATTAGCGCCGGGGCTTATTCCTGTCACCCTGGCAACACTAGTCCCTCCTCCTCCTCCTGGAACTCCTCCTCCATGTGGCGTGACGAGGGGTGTGAGGTCCAGGCTGATGTCTGAGCCGTTCCTTTTCGGCGGAGATGACGAAGCCGAAGCGTTGTAAGTCGGGACGGCGCCGTATGGAAGTGAGGAGGAAGATGAGGAGGAAGAGGAGGAGGAGGCTTCGTGCAGGGAGACTGAGGAGGCCGAGGATGAGAGGGAGAGGGAGGCGGGACGCTCGCCGTCCGAACAGACGGTGTTGACGGAGGTGCAGGAGGAGGAGGACGCTCCTCTCTCACCTGACGACATCATCCTACCCACAATCCCACTCAGGGACGAGACTGAGGAAGGACGCTTGGCGGCTGCAGAGACAGAGACGGAGACAAGGTTTAGTCCATCAGCTGGTTTCATTCAATATTTAATTTTCTCCAAAAAATTCTTCCATCAAACGACACAAAACTTCCTCAATGTGAACAGACGTTAAGAAGAAAACATTAAATGCTAACTGCTAACTGTGAACTCATGGATAAGTTGTAAAGTGATGAATCAGAACATCCCAACCCTGACAGCTCAGCGTCTGTCTGATCCATTCATGGTCTTAACGTAGAGACACGTTTACTGATTCAAATTCAACCAAAGACGACAAACATGTGTCAGCTGTGTACCTGCCAATCAAAGTCTTCTGGGTAACCCTCAGTCCTGACAGGAAGTACCAACTAAACCAACAGCTGGTGTTCAGTCGTCGCTGCAAACCTTCGACTGTCAGAGCAAACAGGAAACGTTCACCTCAGTCTGACACAATGTCGACTCTTCCTCTTTTTGATTCTTCCTTTTATTGGTCAGGATAAATATGACTTTTAAAGGAACCACACGTCTTTCAAGACAATGTGGACTGACTCAGGCTAGGAGGCTAGGACGAGCTAGCTCGGAAGCTAGCAGTAGATCTGACTAGTACCAAGGGTCACTCTTGGGTTCTTGGAAGCTAATTGGCTTTTCTAAAACGTCAGTCCACGATCAAAGAAATTCATGAATGTTTTTATAATGCCCTTGTAATTAAGAAAGAATTTACAACTCCAGATTGTACTTTTAGACTTTGATCTTGCGCCTGAGACGTGTTTTGGTGACGCCTGGTTTCGGTGTTTGAACAAACACAATGAAAGCAAACGTGTTAAAAGACTCTCCATCTAAAACGCTGTTTCCAGGTTCCACCCAGACAACAACACACCTGCGCTGGCTGCTGGCAGAGACTCACTGCGATGGAGAAGTACTTAAAGTTCATTAGTGTTTAAATTCCAGACATTCTGGCAGGAGGAATTTCCGAGCAGAGTGTTAAATGAGAACGTTTTTTCCTCTTTCAGCTGATATTAGTTCTTACACGGCTTCATAACAGAGCTGCAGGCTCTTACAGGAACAGTTTTTAACAGCTGCCAGCCGTGTTGTAAAGAATGGTAACCTCTCATAGACAGGGCCTAACGCTGCTGTTGTACTTTGTTCCACATGTTTAGTTTGATCTATTAATTTGGTCATGTCCTCAGTGGTTTAGTTGATCAGATGTAAATGTTAAGTTACCAAAACAATTTCTACAAACATCTTGACGTACTGATCCTTTATACAGCACAAAATGTCCTCAACATTAACAGAAGTTATTTAAAAAGCTAGCAAGAGCTAGTATTAGCTGGGAGTTAGAACTTTTTTAACCCTTGATTAACAGGCGAGCATTTTTTCTGAAAACAGGAAGTGATCAAATTAATGGTAGTAAAGACGTGGAAAGACAAAATTCAAACATTTATCTTTGAACTGGGAGCAACAGCAACAAAACAATTTCCTTGAAGGATTAATAAAGTATTCTGATTCTGATTCTGATAAACTCAACCATCTCCCAATAATCCCACAAGAATCAGAATAAAGAATAAATAAACGAGTGGAGGGATGGACGAAGAAACGTATCTAATGAACAACAGGTTCAACTTCAAAGCCCTGAAAGTGTGATTAATTTGCATTAATGTGAATGAACTACGGAAATGAAACACGTAATAGACCTAGATAAAAACCCCTTCAGAAGGGAGTCATTCTGTGAATCCAGTTTTGTATTTTCTTCCAGTGAATATCGTACCGCTCCCACACTGAGCTGCAGCTCTTCCAGCCTTATTTAGCCATGGCATTCACACATGCTTCGGTCCTCAGTTAACGGCAAAACGTTGAGTCGGGGTCAGTGTGAGATTTATCTGCAGGAACAGAAACGTCTCTTTAAAAACTAGCTGGTCCAAATAAATCCTCTCCGGCCGTGGAGGCTGGCGACTCTCAAACCAAACTGTCCCCAGATCACGAGCAGGACGACCACAAACTCAACCCTGTTTGCTCGGGTCCTTTAGGAATAAGTGTCCAGTAGAAATTAAAATTTTAAGTAAAGCGGTTCCTCTCTTCTTTATACGTAGTGACTTGTGGAGGTGATACATATTTTGGAACAAGTTTGCGTGTCTGTAAATGAGCAGCGCCATCATGTGGTCAGTAGAATATTGTAGCAGCTGCTGTCTCTAATGGATCTCTACCTACCGCTGGATCAGAACCATCAACAGCTGCTGGTTGACTTGGAGACATGATCCAGATGTTGGAACAAGATGGAAAGACTCTCACATGCTAAGATCTGATTTATTTCTTGGTAAGAACAAAGATTCATGTAAATATCTGGATGAGGAGACCTGAGGCGTCGGTCCAGATGGATCTGGAGAAACTTTTCTGGGTCTTTGTGAAAGTTGGAGAAACTTCAGCTGATGAAGATGACGACTGAGAGTGGGATCAACGAGGAGAAAAGAGAAATGACTGGAAAGTTGATCTGGAGTCTCTCTGTTAGGAACTGATTCTGCTCCAACAATGAGATCGTGGGGGGGGGGGGTGACTTAATGTCGTGAGAAGAGACTCGGGGAGATGATCCAGATTTTGGAACCAGCTGGAAAGTCTCTCATAGTGAGCCTATACTGCTCAGCTGTCAGTCAACAGCTACGAGGACAGAATATTTTAAAATACGTTCATTACTAATGATCAGACGTCACTCTAATGTCTCACTGACACTCGTCCTTAATGAGAACCACATTCATAATGATCTATGCTAAAATCAACCAGTAACCCCCCCCCCCCCCAAAAAAAAACAACCAAACTAGAGGATTTCATCTTCTCCTCAAAAACAGCAGAAATAGATCAGAGACGTATCAGAGATATTTACTCACAGTTTGCAGAGTTTCCGTGTGTGTTTGCATCAGTTGATCCTCAAGACAGTTAATCTCTGGTCATAATGACTCAGTTCACCGTTAAACACTGAAGTCTGTCAGTCACACTCATCTGGTTTCCTTATTTCCTGTTATTGGCAGTCGTCTCTTTCTCATACGTCTGTTTCTGTGAGGGCCGGTGTGTTACAGTTTAGACTCAGGACGTGTTTGTATTTCTTTCTTAATGAGGATACAGACTGGATGGTTTCATTAGAACCAGGTTTAAGCTGGGTCTTGGTTTAAAGGCTGAGGTGGTGTATCGTATCAGAGAGGGTCCTCACAAGTGTAGTAGAAATCTGCACGTGTTTGTGTGTTTGAAAGCTCTGCAGCTGATTTCAAATCCAGGATGTGGTTTAACAAACGTCTTTCTGATGCACAACACAACCCAGCCCTTTATCCCCAAACCCGAACTCCTAACCCTCAAACCGTCCTTTGAATCAGTCCTGGTCCTGGTCCTGGTTCTGGTTCTGGTTCCAGAGACCAGAAATGTTGTGAAATTGTTGACCCAACCCACTAACAAGTCTAAAGTGTTTGCTTCACCAACGTCTTGTGCAAGAACCAAAAGGCAAAAGTGAAAGTGGAAGCAATGAACAGACACAAATTAAGATGTTCATCAGGCAGGTACTGAACTCCTTCATCTCATCTCATCTCATCTCTTTTTATTTCAAGTCACCTTCATCCCATCTCACCTCATCAAGTCACATTCATCTTACCCTGTCCTGTCTCATCTCAACTAATTTTATCCCATCTCATTTCATCCCATCTAATCTCATTTCATCAAGTCACCTTCAAGTCAGCCATCTTATCTCATCCTGTCCCATCTCATCTCATTTCATCCCATCTCATTTTATCTCATCTCATTTCATCCCATCTCATTTTATCTCATCTCATTTCAACTCATCTCATTTCATCCCATCTCATCTCATTCCATCCCATCTCATTTTATCTCATATAATCTCATTTCATCCCATCTCATTTATTTCATCTCATTTCATCAAGTCACCTTCAAGTCAGACATCTTATCTCATCCTGTCCCATTTCATCTCATTTCATCCCATCTCATTTTATCTCATCTCATCTCATTTAATCCCATCTCATTTTATCTCATCTCATTTCATCCCATCTCATCTCATCTCATCTCATCTCATTCCATCCCATCTCATTTTATCTCATCTAATCTCATTTCATCCCATCTCATTTATATCATCTCACTTCATCAAGTCACCTTCAAGTCAATTCAATTTCAATTCAATTTTATTTATATAGCATCAATAACAATACAAATCGTCTCAAGACGCTTTACAAAAACCCGGCCTGAAACCCCCAGAGCAGCCTGAAGGCAACGGTGGCAAGGAAAAACTCCCTTTTAACAGGAAGAAACCTCGAGCAGAACCCAGCTCATATGGAGGGACCCATCTGCCTAAGGCCAGCCGGGTACAGACAGAAGAAAGAGAGATGAAAAAGTCAGCCATCTTATCTCATCCTGTCCCATCTCATCTCATTTCATCCCATCTCATTTTATCCCATCCCATCTCATCTCATCTCATCCCATCTCATCTCATCTCATCTCATCTCATCACTTCCTGCTAGCCTTCAGCCATTCTAGTCTGCAGCGCCCCCTATGGACCCGTTTGTCTTTGTCCGTCTTAACGTCCACAATCCCAACGTCATGGTGTTTTCAGTCTGAACGTCCCATAACCGACAGTAAAAGAACATTAATGCATTCATTCAGGTTTGTTCTCTGTGAATCTGGTTTCCATGGCGTCACATTAAGATAAAAATCACTTCTATTGTTCCTGTGATTGTTTCTGCTCTGCCGGAGGGAAACTCATTAGATTCATATCTTTGATTTGTACCCGTATCTCAGCCCTTAAAGAGGAAATAAGCGACACTTAATAAACATCCAGGAAAGTGTTTACTGGCCATGAATGATGTTCAAACACCACGTGGTCATTTTCATTTTACAGAGCGATAAATTCTGACAGGAACCTTTAACTAAACATCAGAAGGAACACATGTTACATAACCCTGAGGATGACATCCACCCTAAAAACACAAGCTGCTGTGACACAGAGCAGAGGACAACATTTATTCTGTAATAACAGACTTAGATTTAAAGATCATTTAAGTCAGAAACAACCATTAACCAGTTCGATTAGTAAACTAATCTGATTCATAAAGTGATTATTTGATGAGTGATCAGACGTGTGTGGATTCTTACTGGCTGCAGACTGTGAGCAGTGAATACCGTTTTAAGGTGGAATTTCCCTTTAAACACACGCTATGAAACTACGAGGTGGCGTGGATTCCAGCGTGTGATTACAGTAATAAGAGCTCCTCGCTGTCGTGTTTCTGCTTCGACGCTGACGTTTAAAAAAGAACAAAGTGTAAAAACATCCCACTGTCGGTTTGTCCGGTCGCTGCTGTAGAAACGTTCTAGTGAGGAAGAGCCTCTGACTTCCAACAATCAAATATCAGTCAATGATTCACTCATGAACTCCAGACTGGACTTCACTTCAACATTTCTCTTTGACATCTCCAAAGACTAATACACTCAGAGCGAATAATTAGAGATCAGTCTTGATCAGTATAAGAATAAGAATAAGAAAAACCTTTATTTGTCCCACAATGGGGAAATTGCAGTTTGCAACAGCATGCAGAAATAACAGAGATATAATAAATAATAGATAAATTGCACATATTAGGAGTGCTCGTTGTGGAGCCTGACAGCAGCAGGAAGGAAAGACCTTCTGTATCTTTCCATACAAGGATTTAAAATGATCTGACTGATTCAACCAACAAGGATCTTTAGGAGTTATTTATTTATGGTCTGAAATAAACCAAAACCACGTCCAAAACTTTTTCTTCTACTGAGCATCAAAGCTGGCAAAAAACTAAGAAGAAGAAGAAAAAGAAGAAAAAGATGAAAGAGAGGAAGAAGACGTAGAAGAAGAAGAACCAGAACCCTGGTTCTAACATGAAGGTCGTCCTCTGTTAGTCAGTAACTAGTGTAATGTGGATGTGTGGTGAGGTGGTAGTAGTTGATCATCTAAACAGAATCCATGGAGTCCACTCAGTCAAAGGCTGCACCCAAACAACAACAACAAACACTGAACGTTTAAAAGAAGAGAAAAGTTTCCTGGAGACAGCGTCAAGGAGAAACATCTTCCAGAGAGGGTTAGGGAGTTTATGGCAGCGTTGGATGACCAGAACATTTCTGGAGTAGAGAACACAAGGTACCAGCTACCCTCTCCACACTACATTAACTTTGACTGAAAGATTTATTGGACTGAATCCAGTCCACTCTAGGAGAAGACAAGGAAGACAAGGACAGACTTTAGGAAGCTACAGGAGACCAACTCTAGGAGAAGACAAGGAAGACAAGGACAGACTTTAGGACGCTACAGGAGACCAACTCTAGGAGAAGACAAGGAAGACAAGGACAGACTTTAGGACGCTACAGGAGACCAGCTCTAGGAGAAGACAAGGAAGACAAGGACAGACTTTAGGACGCTACAGGAGACCAACTCTAGGAGAAGACAAGGAAGACAAGGACAGACTTTAGGAAGCTACAGGAGACCAGCTCTACAGGTGTAAAAACTTGTCTGTGGAATATTTTATATCCTATTCTATTTCATTATTTATCTTTTTACGCTTGTTATTTTTTTTCTGCCCTCTCTGTAAGCTGTTGCAAACTGCAATTTCCCTATTGTGGGACAAATAAAGGTTTTTCTTATTCTTATTTCTCAAGAACATTTAACATGAGAGAGGGACGTCCCTACAAATAATTCTGAAAGGTCTGAAGAAACTCTGGTGTAACTTTAATCCAGATGTTTAAATCGTGTGAATGTAACTTTAGGCTCTAAGTGGACTTTAGAGTTCTTCTTCTTCTTCTTCTTCTAACTGGAGCGCAGGGAGATACCACAGTGGACGGGGGTGGGGTGGGAGAGTCCAAGTGGAGATGACCTTTTAACAGGGAGTGAAAGTGAGGTTCACAGACTGCAGCAACATGTTGACACAGACGGAGACAGGAAGTGAGTTTTCTCACGTCATCGTGGCCTTTGACCCCCGTCCTGTGTTTACACTCATTCCTCCAGCGATAACTCCCCCAAACAATCCTCTGACTTCACAACACGCTCAACTTTACTATCTGAAATTTAATAATTAATGGAGCTCGACATATTTAACCTGAGGATTTTAGATTTTAAACCATCAGACGTAGACCTGATGTGAAATTCAGAGATGTCTCATGTTTTATGTTTTCTTTGTCTTATATACTAAATAAAGTGTAGAATGAGAGGAGAGAAAGGAGGAGGAGGAGGAGGAGGAGGAGAAAAATGGGTTGAGGAAGAAGGACGGGGAGAAGAAGGATTAGGAAAAGAGGAGGAGAAGGGGATGGAGAAGGAGGAGAAAAATGAGGAGAAGAAGAAAAATGAGGAGAAGAAGAAGAAGAAGAAGAATTAAGAAAAGAGAAGAAGAAGGGGCTGGAGAAGGAGAAGGAGCAGGAGAAAGGGAAAAAGGAGAAAGAGAAGAAGAAGAAGAGGAGGAGAAGGAGGAGAAGGAGGAGACATCTTTGCTCCTCTTGTAAACTCATGATGTTTTTTCTTTCCTGTTTTATTTTACAACCACAGATAAAAAGACGTGAAGAAGAATTCATTCATAACTTTCAGTCACATCAGAGCTCCTCTCCTCTCTATTCTTTTCTTATCAGAGTAATAATACCACCTCCTCCTCCTCTTCCTCCTCCTCCATCATTCTATTCCATCGTTCCTCTTGTCGTTCTCTCTCTCCAGTCTTATCTTGGGCGTTCTCTCCATTTTCTGCCTCATTCTTTTCTATCGGCTGTAATCAGCTGATCTGCTCCGGCCTTTTATGGAGAAACATTGTTGGGCGCGACAGAGAGAAGGAGGAGGAGGAGGAAGAGGAAGAGGAGGAAGGAAAACAGGAGGAAACAGGAGGAGAAGGTGAAGACAGAAGATGAGTAGAAGAAGAAAATGATGAAAATAAGAAAAAGGGGAGAAGGGGGAGGAGGACGAGAAGAAGGAAAAAAGAAGATGGAGAAAGATGAGGATGTGAAGGAGGAGGAGGAGGGGGTCAAGAAGGAGGAGAAGGAGGAGGAGGAGGAGGGAGAAAATAGATGAAGAAGAACGAGGGGAAGAGAAAGAAGGAATAGAAGAAGAAAAAGGAGCACAAGAAGAAGAAGGAGAAGAAAAGGAGGAAGAGGAGGAAGAGGAGGAAGGCTGAAGGTTCACACCAGTCCTCTGATCCAGGAGGTTTTATTGTGATTATTAGAGGAAGGACTCCTCCTCCTCCTCCTCTTCCTCCTCCTCCTCCTCCTATTCTATCGTTCCTCTTGTCGTTCTCTCTCTCCAGTCTTATCTTGGGCGTTCTCTCCATTTTCTGCCTCATTCTTTTCTATCGGCTGTAATCAGCTGATCTGCTCCGGCCTTTTATGGAGAAACATTGTTGGGCGCTAAACTTTATCACCACAAACCATACGACTTCCTGTCTGAGAGTGTGTGTGTGTGTGTTGTGTGTGTGTGTGTGTATGTGGCTTTAGTGAGAGCAGCTCTGGTATGTTTGTGTGTTTGTGTGTGAATTCTAACTATAACAGCAACTAAACATCATGGTGGCTGAGTGTAATTACACCTCATTACTGACTGTGTGTGTGTGTTTGTGTTTGTGTGTGTGTGTGTGTGTGTGTGTGTAGTAGCGGTGGTCCGGCCTCACTCTGGTTTCGGGGACATGAAGTCTCAAAGAGAAACTTGAAGCTAAAGACTCGAAGCGTAGAAATAAAATCTGCATCTACGAAGATGCTTCTCCGTTACCATGGAGACCAGATCAAGTTATGAGTTTAGAGCCAATCATCAATCACTGTAGAGGAGCAGAACAGAAGAAGAAGGAGGAGGAGGAGGAGGAGAAAGAGCATCAGGGGGAGGAGGAGTAAAGGAAGAGAAGAAGAAGAGAAAGCAGAAACATCCTCAGTAGATTACCACCAGACGTTCTACATCAGATCCATCTGGAGTTTATTTAATCTGATTATTAAAGGTAGAACTGGTCTCCATGGAAACACAGCCAAACTCTCAACTCTGGTGGGACTAGAACCCACAACCTTTGAATCCGTCCTCTGCTCTTTGACACCGAGTGAGTCAACCACATAGAGGAGGTGGAGGTGGAGGTGTTCAGGTGTAGAAGTGTCTCACCTGAGTTACTGGGCGATCTCTGGCTGCCACGCCGTGACCCCTCAGGCATGGTGTGATGATGTCACAGGAAGTAGAAACCTGAAGAAAAAGACGGGAAAGAAGATTTTCACCAGCGGTATCTCAGGTTAGCCTGAACGAGCTAACGTCAACGTAAACTAGTCAATGTTAGCCTAACCAGCTAACATAATCTTTATCCAGCAAACACTAGCATAAACCAGCTGAAGTTAGCCTAAACCAGCTAATGTTAGTCTAAACCAGTTAACACGATCTTAATCCAGCAAACACTAGCATAAACCAGCTAAAGTTAGTCTAAACCAGCTAATGTTAGCCTAAACCAGCTAAAGTTAGCCTAACCAGCTAACACAATCTTAATCCAGCAAACACTAGCATAAACCAGCTGAAGTTAGTCTAAACCAGCTAATGTTAGCCTAAACCAGCTAAAGTTAGCCTAACCAGCTAACACAATCTTAATCCAGCAAACACTAGCATAAACCAGCTAAAGTTAGTCTAAACCAGCTAAAGTTAGCCTAAACCAGCTAACACGATCTTAATCCAGCAAACACTAGTGTAAAGTTAGTCTAAACCAGCAGAAGACCTTTAAACCTTTAGGCTTGAAGTGAAATCCAGATGGAGAGTCTGACTCTGACTCTGATAAGAGTTGAGTTTTTGCTCAGTGGCACAAAGAGGGAAAAACCTTAATAAGAGGAAGACGATGACGTCCATGTAAAACAGTTCTCTTTTCTTTTGTGTGAACAGTGTGAGGACATATGTAATGTTTGGCTGGAAGACAAGAATGTGGAGTGTGTGTGTGCTTGTTTAACTTCGGTTGTCGGGGCCAAACTCTTAGTGGAATACTAGCGTTGTGGGGCCATGTTGTCCTTTAGAGGGTTAAAACCCGTTCAGACTGGGTTTCTGGGTTAGGGTCGGGGTCAAAGTTGGGCTTTACGTCGATGGACGGTCCTCACAGAGATGGAAACACTGGTTTGTGTGTGTGTCATTGATACAGTAACACACTGACCCAGTTAGTCCGTTGCACATAAACAAGTGTTTCTGCAGCTGCTTGCAGGAAAACTGAGAGCTGTGGGTCAGGGGTGGTGGGGGTGCATGGATGGGGGGGGGGGGGGGGGGTAAAAAGGGAGCAGGGATTCTGGGGTGTCGGTAACACAAGCCAGATGAAGAGCAGGTCTGCAGGTTACTGGTTGAAATCCTTTTACTGTGGTGGAAACACCTGCGGATTCTCTTCATGTGCCTAAACCAGCTAACATTAGCCTATATGTTAGCTGAGGCCAGCTAACCTAAACATAAACCAGTTAAAGTTAGCCTAAACCAGTTAACATTAGTCTGAACCAGTAAATGTTTGCCTAAAGAGCAATGGACTAGAAGAGCAATCTTAAAACATAAACCAGCAACTGTTAGTCTGAACCAGCTAACATTAGTCTGAAAGTGTTAGCCCCAACCCACCAAACATTAGCTTAAAAAAACGTTACCCTGAACCAGCAAACATAAACATAAATCAGCAATGTTGAGTTTGTATAAACTAGCTAGCATTAGCTTATATGTTAGCTGAGGCCAACCAGCAAATATTAACCTTAAACAGCTATTATTAGCCTAAACCAGCCAACATTAGCCTAAACCGCCTCATATTAGCGTACACCATCTAACATAACCTAAAACATTAGCCTAAACAACGTTAGCCTAAACCAGCTAATGTTCCATTAATTCCTGTCCACATCTAAACAACGTGACGTGGAAACACCAGACACTGAGATTGGAGCTACATGTCCTTGAGTTTAAGTATAGAAATGTATTTGTTTTAGCTCTAGAGGAAACTAATAAATAAAGCTAAACACAGACTCCAGGAAGAGCTCACAGCTAATTTAATTTCTATCCTATTTAGCATCAAAAAATAACCTCCTAAGAAGGCATCAGCAGCCTCTTGTTACAAAACACATAAAACTTAGATGAACCTAATCTAATCTGACTTTAACATAAAACCTGACGGACGCTCTCTGGAAGCCTTTCTGGTCCTGTAAATAAGACATGAAGATAAAACACTGATTATATCATCGAGTAAATGTGATTATGGATCATTAGTGTCTATGACAGACTCCCCCCAATTTGTTTTAAGGTTTAATGTGAAACTAGTTCTTGTTGTTTTGTAGCCATGAATAGGAGGTATTTTTGGTAAAAGTTAATATGAGGGGAGGTTTGTGTTTTCTGCGAAGGTCCAACGTCAAATCAGTGATCTGAAACCTGAGCTGATGAAAGAACTAAAACCCTTAAATCAGCAAACATTAGCACAATTCAATAATAGTCTAAACCAGCTAATATCAGCCTAAATAACGTTAGCCTGAACTAGCTAACATAACTGTAAACTGGATAATGTTAACCTAAATTAGCTAATGTTAGCCTAAACCAGCTAATGTAAGATTAAACCAGCTGCTGTTAGCTACTATTAGGCTAAACCAGCTAACAGTGACCTAAACAATGTTAGCATAAACCAGCTAACATGATCTTAATCCAGCAAACACTAGCATAAACCAGCTAATGTTAGTCTGACCCAGCTAACATTAACTGAAACCACTTAGCACAGCTAACATAAACTAGCCAATATTAGCCTGAACCAGCTAACATTATCTTAAATCTTGATTTCGTCATTAAACCTCAAAGAAAGCTGAACGATGAAAGACCCATTTGACTGCGACCCACAGGGATATTAAAAGGTTGTAGGTTAGAGTCCAATCGGAGTAAAAGTAGAAGCTGACTTAATCACATGCCGCAACTCTGCAGCAAGATTGAGGCACAATAGGGTCAATCTATAAATCACCAGCTTTTACTGAAACTTCCTCCTTAATTCTAGCTCTTTTTTTTTGGATATAAAACAACTTGGATGACTGACTTAGAAAGAAAGCCGCTGTAAACGACTGATCAGCAGTTACTGAAAACCATTTTTCTGGACAAACAAATACACAAGTATTATATTTCTGTTTCATGTCTTTGATTAGCTTCCCTTTGTGTAAAAATCCACTGATGTTTTGAGTTGTTTATATGAAGAAAATCCTGAAGGACGCGCAAACTTTCAAGATCCACTGTAGCTTGAAGAAAAGTGTGAGAATTACAGAAGTCTGAGTCTGAAGTGTCATGGGTCAAATCCAACTGTGCGGTTAACCAAACGTGACGTTCCAGGAAGGTTACACACACATTTAAGATGACATGTATTTATTTCCTGGACACACTCAGAGCTTTTTCTCACAGATGAAAACTTAATCTTATCACAGCGGGAGCAGCTCAGACAGAACAGACCACTTCACCAGTTTGATAAAAAAATTAGTCACAAATTTGAGTTGAAGTTAAAATGTCTGCTGAGAAAAAAAACATAGTAAACATGAGCCTAAACTAGCCACCGTTATCGTAAACCAGATAACGTTAACCACATAACATTAGCATAACATCATTAGCCTAGCTACCTAGGCTAACTTAGGATCATCTTGAGAAACGCTGAAGGATCGTTAAAATAACTTCTGCAAAAGCTAATTGTTTAATGAGAAACTGGAACGCGAGAGTCTATGACGTCCTGATCTCAACACACACGTCTTCTTTAACGTGTCCATCAGTATGTGTGTGTCTGTGTGTGTGTGTGTACACTGGCCAACCTCATCATCGCCGACCGAGGTATTTCCAGGTGCATCCGTTCCAAACACACCTCATCACACATGAACACACCCTGTAACAGCGGCAGCAGACCAACACTCTCACTTATTACATCCTGGTCACTCAGTGTGTGTTACTGATGCCTTATCTCGTTGCCGCGGTAACCCCCTTAAACTGTAGACACACACGTCAGCTACGATGAGCCGACAAACAATGAGCCAGTTCCTCAAACAGGTGACACCTTTCTTTGAGTTTCACGCAAGAGTGCATCCGGACGGAAGGGTCAGAGGTCAGAGGTCAGAGGTCGTAGCTGTTCGCTAGTTTAGCTTTTTCTTAATGTTTCATTAAGTGTCAGTGGTTTCCTCTCCTCTTGATCCTCCGTCTATCTGAAGCCTTTGCAGAATCAAAAATGGAAAATAAGTCGGTTTTTCTACACATTTTCAAGTCACCTGAACTTTACTAATCACGTCTAGAACTACAGTCAGACCAGGTCATCTTTACTGTGGTGGGACTCGAACACACAACCCTTTGTCTTTTTTCTCTTCTGCTTATCTATGAGTCCAATGTAAACCCATGTCCCAGAAAAACTGCAGCTGACAATCAGAAACCCTACTTTAGAACCTCATGAAGTCATTGAAGGGTTAAAGAACAAAGACTCGTCTCTACATTCATGAGGAAACTGTTCACAACATGTGTTCAATTAACTGCACAAACAGAAATACGTTTGATTACCGTGACAAGGCCGACAGAAAATGTGAATAAGTGACGTCACGCTCGCTGCCTCCTCGGTTATTTGTTGTTTTTTGGCTCAAACACACGTGATGGAAAAGTAAATCAGGGCAAACAGAGATTGATTACAGTAATCACAGAGAAACTGGAGAACAAGCAGAATTATTGGTCTGAAAATACTTAAACACGCAGCCTGGGAACGGAAAGAACCCACCTGACAAACTATAAACTACAGCAGAGGCAACGAGCTACTGAGCTTCACATTATTCATTATCTGTTAGCATTAGCATTAGCTAACTCAGCTAGCAGAGCAGTCTGTCCAGGACTAGTGGGGAACATTTTTAACCTGTTTCCCAAATAGATTCAAGAAGAAGCAGTTTGATGTTTTGACTGAATGAATGAATGTTGTGTTAAAATATGTCTGGTTGGAGAAAGTGAACGGATCAAAATCACCACGAAGAGTCGACAACAACGAGACAACAGCTGACTGCGGGTCAACACATCTGTAAAGAGCAGAGAATGACCTCAGACACATGAAGGTATGCAAAACTACAAGAACACAAAACTGACACCAAGACATTTAAAACAATGAGAAGATGCAGCCGTTCAGGGTTTTATCTCATCTTGATCTTTTTCGTTTCAGACTAAAAGATGGTTTTTGAATTTAAAAAGTGCACGGAGCAATCATGTAGCTGTAATCAAACAGAGCACCAGTCCTCAGCAGCAGGACAATCACACACTCACAACATCTCATAGACTGCACTTGCACTAAGCTGCACTTTATTTACATTTCTTCTTTTTAAGGTTGTTTTATATGTTTCATAAGTGTCTTATTCTATGCTATTTATACGTGTGTCTCTTAAGCCTTGAGTCTCTGTGAGTCTCTTATGTTCTCATAATGAAAATGAAGACTCTTGATTCTTGGTGTAAGTGAAGCATCCATGTGGAGTTAAGTTATTTCCTGATGCAGGAATGAAGAACTCCAACAGCACTGACACGAAGACGTTCAAAACAGATGTCAAACAACTAAAGAGACAATTTAAATCAAACCCAAAGTAACACAAAATGAGGAGCTACAGACGAACAATGAAAACACAAACTGAAGAATGTGTCTGATGAAGACATGAGGACGTTACCAGCAGCGTGAACAAACGGCCAGAGAGGGACGCACAACACAACAACACAATGGCCGCTGCCCACTGTTACTGTCTGAGACTAGACAATGTGACCCAGAGGAGGAAACGCACACAAAGCTATTGTGTTTGAGGAGGACGGTGGAAGAAAGGGCACGGAGACACAATCACAGTCATGTCCATTCATTAGGGACGACTGCACTTCACACGCTACGCTCTCTGTGTCTCTGTGGTCCAATCAAACGTCCAGAGGAGCTGGCGCCTTCAGGCTTCAGGTTTATGTTTAGCACAACGACACCGAGTCTGACAGCTGACGTAGACGGACTCAGACTGACCACAACTGGATAGTCCAACAACCAATCAGAGGCTTTTACTTGTAAATCACATTAAGCCCCGCCCCCCACATGATCTGATTGGCCCGACAGATATTTCTTTGAGCAGAATCAGTTCCTAACAGAGAGACTCCAGATCAACTTTCCAGTCATTTCTCTTTTCTCCTCGTTGATCCCACCCTCAGTCGTCATCTTCATCAGCTGAAGTTTCTCCAGATCCATCTGGACCGACGCCTCAGGTCTCCTCATCCAGATATTTACATGAATCTTTGTTCTTACCAAGAAATAAATCAGATCTTAGCATGTGAGAGTCTTTCCATCTTGTTCCAACATCTGGATCATGTCTCCAAGTCAACCAGCAGCTGTTGATGGTTCTGATCCAGCGGTAGGTAGAGATCCATTAGAGACAGCAGCTGCTACAATATTCTACTGACCACATGATGGCGCTGCTGATTTACAGACACACAAACTCACCTTCCTTCCTTCCTTCCTTTCCATCCTTTCTTCTTTTTTCCTTCCTTCCTTCCTTCCTTCTTTCATTCTTCGTTCCTTCCTTCCTTCTTTCTCCCTTCCTTTCCATCCTTCCTTCCTTCTTCCTTCCTTCTTTCATTCTTCCTTCCTTCTTTCATTCTTCCTTCCTTCCTTCCTTCTTTCTTCCTCCTTCCTTCCTTCTTTCCTTCCTTCCTTCCTTCCTTCCTTCCTTCCTCCTGAAAATACTTTGTTCAGCCCTGAAATTTAAAATATGCCTTGAGATCCGATCACAGTTTCCCGCCCTGTATACAAAGAAACACTTACATTATTTTATCAGTAGGAGGATGTTGTCATGACTTGGGATGATGATCCAGATTGTGAAACAAGCCATAAAGTCTTTCTCTCACTGAAAACTCACATTAATCAATCGCTCCTCCTCCTCCTCCTCCTCCTCCTCGTCATATTGAATCATTTCCTGAGTTGATTCTAGTTCAGATTAATTTATTGGTCTTTAATGTGGCCCAGGACTCAGACCGGACCTGTCCTGGGTGTGTTCACACCTGTCCTTCTAAGCTGACCACTTGTGATCTGATCCCTCAGGACAGACACCAGATCCGCGCTACCAGCAGAGATCATCACTGCTCACATCTGCAGTGAGCTCTTACTCTGGTTTACTCTGAGTTCTCGGTGAGTTTGTGCGGTTTAAACAGCTTTCTGCTCAGCTAAGAGCAAACAGACGACAACAAACAGACTCTGTCCAGCTTCATAAACACATTCAGGTCCTCTCAGTATGTAGGCCAGGACGCCGTGTGTGGTCTCGCTGTGTTTCTGTACACAGACGTAACACTGGCTCGCACACATAAACACACAATAGCTCCACATTGTTGTCCTGCTGTTTCCTTTGTGTTCATGGCGTCAATCAGCGCCTCCAACCAGCGCACACACTGACGGTACTGTGTCCACAGCGCTACAGCCTGACAGCTGTTCACCATAAAGACCAGAAACCATCGGCCTTCGCAGTAAAGACTCCCACAGCAGCACGGATGTTTTTAACTCAGCCGTGTCTTTATTTCCTTCATCATCAGAGATGTTTGTTTCCTCTGAGGATGAAGCTTCCAGGGTTCAGCTCTAATCTGAGTCTCTGTCAGATCTTAACATGTGAGAATCTTTCCATCTTGTTCTAAAATCTGGATCATGTCTCCAAGTCAACCAGCAGCTGTTGATGGTTCTGATCCAGCGGTAGGTAGAGATCCATTAGAGACAGCAGCTGCTACAATATTCTACTGACCACATGATGGCGCTGCTGATTTACAGACACACAAACTGAGATCAGATCTCAGGTGCTGGCTGGGGACGCATGTGGAGACACATTTAGATTAAGACCAGGTGGATGGACAGGTGATAAAAAAAAAAAAGGTTATTCTAGAGGAGAGTTAATCAGTGTGTTGTGGGTTTGAATCCCACCAGAGACACAACAGATGACTTAGAAAGTGGTCTGAGTTTATGTCCAGGTCACAGATTGGGTCAGAGTGATGGTTCTAGGAAGTTTGGTCTTCGTTTGAAGTTGTTCTTATTTCACAACGTCAAACGACTACAGTGTGAAAATTACCTCAAAGAGAAGACGACAAAGAGAAGACGACAAAGAGACCGAACGACAGCAAAAAACTACGACTACATGAAAAAGTGTTGGACTTCTAGCTGAGGGTTCAAGTCCCACCAGAGTCGACCTTTAACCTTAAAATGTCGCCTAGAATATTTAAGTTCCAGGTGAAGCTAAAGGAGGAGGGGAGGACGGCTGGAGGGGGGTAGGAGGCTTGGGGGGGGGTGCGGGGGGGTTCCCAGTTTGTGACTAACAACACAAAGAGCAGAAAGAAAATGAGACGATGACTTTTTATGAGAAGACAGGAATGAGTCATGATGACAGAGACAGACACACCTGAACCTGTGGAGACGTGGAGCTGAGGCTAACGACAGCTAGCAACCTGAGAGGACACCCACCTGTCAGTCAAACAGGCCGCACCCTTTAAGTCTACAAAACTTTAATACTTTATAGAATATAAACAGATGAGTTATCCAGCTGGCCTGTATCGTATCTCTTTCCTTAGGCCTGTCGCTGCTGGGACCATAACTTCTCTCAAAAGGTTCGACTCTGGTGGGACTCGAACCCACAACCTTTGAATCTCTCCCTCAGAGCTTAGCTAGAAGTCCAACGCGCTATCCATTGCGCCACAGAGCCACATGTCCTGCACCCCTCCTCCTCGGGACGAGAACCAGACGTGGGACGTCCAGGACTCTCTGGTGTGTGTCTGTAACTAACAGTCATGTCCTGTGTGTGTGTGTGTGTGTGTGTGTCAGTGTGTTTGTGATGTTGTGTATCTGTGTGTAGTTGTTTGTTACGCGTAGCGTGTTGTGTAGTTTGTCTCTTTGTGAGTCCTCAGCCACTGATGAATGTGTGTTGTTGTGTTGTTGTTGTTGTGTTGTTGTTGTGTGGTTGTGTATCTTGTGTAGTTTGTGTAGCCCTGCGGTATCCACTCGTCTCCTCAGCCGCTGATGAACGTCACACTCTGACCTCAGGACGTGATAATTATTATGAACGACAAACACCGGTCACCGTGGAAACGACCCTCCGGCATCCCATAATTACCCTGCGTGGGCTCCATATTAAAACTGCTTCCAAATACTTGACATGGTTGAGGTGCGTTTGATTTCTGTTTGGAAGAGAGGGACTTCTGAAAACTCTCCCTTTCCTCCAATATATTCATTCCTTCCTTCCTTCCTTCCTTCTCTTCTTCCTTCCTTCCTTCCTTCCTTCCTTCTCTTCTCTTCTTCCTTCCCTCCATGCTCACAGCTTTCAACTTCCTGAATGCACATTTCCCACTCTTCACTGAGAGCCTGAACACACCACCACTTTAAGATTCTTTTCACTTCTCAACATTCTTACTGGTGGTGTGTTCACTGACACCCTGCTTGTGCCGTAAATGTGGCATTCAGGACAAAACTGCGCAGAATTACTATTATTATTATTATTATTAATTTTGAGTTCTTTTAACAAACACAGGGGCTTTTCTTTTTAGTCGCAAAGGAATCCAATTTTTTGCTGTAACAAGTGAATAAACCAAACTAACTAAAGTCAGATGGTTAAAGGGTTAAACTGCAGCTAACTCGTTGTAAAGAGACAGATTTGAAACAGATGACAGTTTTAACGCTGCTGACGTCCTTCGTAGCGCCCCCTACAGGCCACAATGAAACACTACACGGACTCATATTAAAAAGGCTCGGTGGCCAACTTGTGTGTGTATGAGGAGGTGTCACGTGAGGGAGGTGTCAGTAAGACCGGAAGTGATGACGACATATTGTTAATTGCCAATTAATGACTAAAGTTAATTAAGTTTTTAATTCGTGAGAATTAAACGCTTTAATAGAAATATTAATAATTAATATTAATAATTAAAATAATAAAAGGCGAGTTCGCCAAGAAACGTGCACGCGCACTGCAGTTATATGCACGCGCATGTGAGAGAAAAACCATTATGTTTGGGCTTTTATTTTGTAATTATTCTCAGCTGATCTGCTTTTATTTATTTTATTTTATTTTATTTTATTTTATTTTATTTTATTTTATTTCTGTGCACTTTTACTTTTTACTGTTAAAATAACATCTGCTCCACCCTCCAACATCTGCTCTTATGTATAAAATGAAATAAAATAATGATATATAAAAAAGTAAAATCAAATTAAATTTAAATAAAAAGTGGAGTGTGCTCGTACCTCGGTGCCGGTGGTGGTGGTGGTGGTGGTGGTTGGGGGGGGAGACATGTACAGTCCAGCGGCCGGTGCTTCTCTGCAGACCCCGCCGAGCTCCCCTCCTCTCTCTCCGTCCCTCTCTCCGTCCCTCTCCGGTTCTCCTGTTGCTTCAGCGGCCGCTCCGGACGCATTGAATCAAACGCTCCCCGAGACTTTTCTTTTCTTTTTTTTTTTTTGTCTACTTCTCTTTCTTTCTCAAACAAATTCCTCCAAACAAAGAAGAAATAACTAAATTAAAAAAGTGCTGTCAGTCCTCCGCTTCGTCCCCAAATCAAGTTTTACGCACAAAAACCTGAATCCATCCAAGTCGCGTCCGGCTCCATGAAGCCTCCGCATCCACTCGGACCATGAAGGAGGAGGAAGTGGAGGCTCAGAGACGGAATTAAACGCGTTAACAAAGTCAATCTCCCGGTGAAAGATGGGATCTGGTGGTTTGGAGATGAGCTCCGGGCGGCGGAGAGTCGACTCGACCCCGTCTGCTGCTGCTGCAGAGGAGGGAGGGAGGAGGGAGGGAGGAGAGAGGGAGAGAGGGAAGGAGAGAGGGAGGTCCAAAAAGCATCAGAGAGATTTCTGTCAAACGTCCAGCTGTTTACAAGAGAACAAAACTCTCTCTAAGAACCAGCTTCACCCTGGAATGTGTTTTTAATCCTCAACCGTTTCAGCTGAGACCAGAACCTTTATTAAAAGAGTAGAAGAAGAAGTTTAGAGCAGGATGAGGCTGATCAATGACTGTGATCAGGAGGAGGAGGAGGTGACATGGAGGAGGAAGGAGGAGAAAAAGATAAGAGAAGGAGGATGAATGGAGGAAGAGGAGGAGAAAAAGAAAGTGAAGAAGGAGAAAGAGAAGCAGGGAAATATAAGAAAGAGAAAAAGAACAATACGAAGGAGAAGTAGATGGAGAAGAATAAGAACGAGGAGGAGCAAAAGAAGAAGGAAAAAGAGTAGGAGAAGAATGTGGAGAAGATGTAGGAGGAGGAGGAGGAGGAGGAGGAGGACAGGATCAGGGATATAGAAGGATGAAGAGTAGATAGAACGAGGAGGAGGAGAAAAAGAAAGAAAGTGGAGAAGGAACGCGAGGACACAGAAGAAGGAGAAAAAGAAGAAGAATCAGAAGGAGGACAAGGAGAACAAGAAGGACCAAAAGAAGAAGAAAAAAGGAGAATTACGAAGGAGAAGGAGGTCAGGAGGAGGAGGAGGAGGAAATGTTTAAGAGGAGGAGAAGAAGAACTTTGTGTCCTGTCCTGAATAGACAGAGTAGAAGAAGAGGACGCTGGAGGTGAATGTTTCCTCTAATCAATCTGACTCTAAATATTCATGTAAACACAGGAGGTCACATGATCCATCTGGAGGTTTCTTCTTCTTCTACTGGACAAACTGTGACTGTGGAGGAATGCATCCACAAACAGAAGCAGATGTGAGAGAGTGTGAACACTAAGAAAACACAGAGGGTAAACAGAGCCTCACCCTCCTCACCCCTCCTCACCCTCCACTCTGTCCTCAGACCAGGTCAGGAGGTCATCAGCAAACAAGAGGAAAACGTCCAGAGACCAAGAAGAAGAAGAAGAAGATGACGAAGAAGGAAAAGAAGAAGAAGAGGAAGAGACAAAGACAAAGATGATGATGAGAACAAGACCGTGAAGAAGAAGATGCAGAAGATGGAAAATAAGGCCAAGAAGAAGAAGAAGAGGGTAAACATGAAGAGAAGGAGAAAGAGGAGGAGGAGGAGGAGAAGTATGGTCTCCTCCTCGTTATTTGTACATGTGGCAGAAACTCTTCCTCGTCTCTCAAGAGTTTTTCTTTTCCCGGTGGATTCACTCGTCTCCTGGTCTCGTGTCTCGGCTGCTTCTCGTTGATATTCCATCTCTTAATAACCGACCACATTTCCACTGCTAATGACACGGCGGCAGCCATCTTGGCTCCGAGCGGCGTCTCATTAGAGGCTATCTGAGAAACCGACAGAAGAGACAGAGACGGAGACGGAGACGGAGAGAGAGACGGCAAACACATCAGGAGGAAGTCAGAGGTCAGAGGTCACCGTAAAGGAAAATATATGTGTGTGTGTGTGTGTGTGTGTGTGTGTGTGGTCTTGTGTTTATTAGGTTGTGGGTTGAACCACCTGCCCAAGTGTCCTTTAGCACGAGACTGATATGTTTACGTAACATACAGGAGAAGAAGAAGAAGAAGAAGAAGAAGACGATGAAGAAGAAGAAGGAGGAGGAGCATGATAAGGAGAAGGAAGAGGACAATGGAGTTGAAGAAGAAGGAGGAAGAGGAGGAGGAGGAGGAAGAAGAAGGAAGAGGTGGCGGAGGAGGCCGAGGTCTCATGAACACACGGACACATGAAGGAGAGGAAGACGCATGAGAGGAGGAGGAGGAGGAGGAGGAGGCCTCCTCCATGTCCTCCTCCATCTCCTCCTCCATGTCCTCCTCCATGTCCTCCTCCTCCATGTCCTCCTCCATGTCCTCCTCCTCCATGTGCTCCTCCTCCATGTCCTCCTCCTCCATGTCCTCCTCCATGTCCTCCTCCATGTCCTCCTCCTCCATGTCCTCCTCCTCCATGTCCTCCTCCAGTCCTGAATGTGTAGAGTCTTAGAAGACGACCAAGATGTCTCCACATCTCCATCGTCTCTGTCCACATTGATTCCATCTTGGTTCATCTAGTTTTTCTACCTCCATGTTTCCGTCCCTCACCTGATGCTGATTAGTAGAGGTTACCATGGTTACCACCACCACCACCACCTCTACTCCTCTACACCTGTACCTCACCTGTTGGACGATCAGACCGTTTTCTGGTGTGTTGTTGGTGAAGCAGCAGATTTTCTTCGTTAAAAGTGAATTCTGCTCCGATGGTTTTTATGGTCTCTAATTAGCAGGAGAGAGACGCTGCTTATTACAGGCCGCGGCCTCGTCTTCACCAATAAGCATTTACAGCTGTGGTATGTCCCAGAGAGGACAGCGTCTCACACTAAGACAACGAGGGACACACTAGATCCATGAGTGTCTGTGTCCTACATGCTGGTGTCTGGACCTGGACCGGGCGAACGAGAATCAACAACACAAGCCTCAGCCAAGAGAGAGAGAGAGAGAGAGAGAGAGAGAGAGAGAGAGAGAGAGAGAAATAGAAAGAAAGAATTACTTTCAAAAAGGAAAACTGAAAAAAGAAAGAGGACAGCAAGATGATGAGGAGAAGGAATAAACGTAAAAAGGACAGAGGAAAAATCTATGCATGAAGGAAAAACACAAAAGATGCAGAGAAAAGAAAAGTGATAGAAAGAAGTGATGGATCTGAGCCATCAGTGGTTTGTGGCAGCCATGTTGGATCTGTTTAATAATCTTCATTTGACACCGATCAGCTGTGAACAGAAAGATGCACAAAATGTTTCTGACTACAGTTAGTTGTGAGGCTAGGAAGAGCTATTGTTAGCTGGGAGGCTAGGAGGAGCTACTATTAGCTTGGAGGCTAAGAAAAGCTACTGTTAGCTGGGAGGCTAGGAGGAGCTACTATTAGCTAGGAGGCTAAGAAAAGCTACTGTTAGCTGGGAGGCTAGGAGGAGCTACTATTAGCTAGGAGGCTAAGAAAAGCTACTGTTAGCTAAGATGCGAGGAAGTAGGAAGAGCTAATGTTAACTAAAAGGCTAAGAAGAGCTACTATTACCTGGGATGCCAATAAGCTAGGAAAGCTACTGTTAGCTGGGAGGCTAGGAAGCTAGGAATATAGGAAGACCTAACATTAACTAGAAAGCTAGAAAGAGCTACTATTAGCTAGAAGGCTAGGAGTTAGGTGTAGCTACAAACCATCATGCAGAGCTGTCCTCTCCTGAATCAGCTGATCAGTTGTTCATTCTAGATCTTCATGTTCTTGTGGAGATGTTTCTGGATTCCTTCCATCACTTCCTGTTTCTCTTGTCATGCTCTGGTTCTCTCAGCCAATCAGATGATCTGAAACGCTGCAGAATGAGGTCACATAGAACCAGTGTTTTCGGAGAAGTGTTTGAAGTTGTATTAACTCAGTGTCGTAACAGCTCAAGGATTTATAATCTGTAAACACCCCCATCTCTCCTTTAAGTCTTTTCTGTCCATTATTGGTCTGTTGTGACGTCTTCCTCTTCCCACTGTCTCCTCCATCTCGTCCATCTTCGTTCACAGCCTAGAGGACGTCCACCCTTCAACTCCATGACCAGGAAGACAACAGGAAGTGACCTCGACCTTTGAGTCTGTGAACCACAACTCTTCGGTTTCCTCAAAGGGTCCAGCTCTGTTGAAACGTGACACGTTTCAGGCCGTCGTCTTCTTTACACTCAACACTAAATAAACTGTTAAACTGAAGACCTCAGTTTTTATGGAGCCACTAATTCAATCAACAATCCTTCCCTGGGGAGTTCCATGTGTGAACAACATGGAGGAAATCTCCATCTTCTTCTGGATTGTATAATGATCACAATGGTAGAATGTGATGATGTCCAGGATAAATAAAATGTCCAAAGGTTGAATTGTGTGTACGTTGCCTCCTGTAGTGGAATCAGGAGGATTTTGTAGCCAGATTCACTTTCAAGAGGTGAAAACCCAACGTGGAACACTTTGGGTTCTTTGGTTCTCCAAATGTCCAAATGGAGAGTGGGCCTGGTTCTATTGTTACTAGAACCTTTGTGGTATTTCTCTAAACTCTTGGGACAATGTTGCTGACACTGAAGTCTGGCCTATCCATAGAGACCAGGATCCATGGAGACCAGGGTCCATAGAGACCAGGGTCCATAGAGACCAAGGTCCATAGAGACCAGGATCCATAGAGACCAGGGTCCATAGAGACCAGGATCCATGGAGACTAGGGTCAGGAACATGGACCTAATAGTTCTAGAGAGGGTCCTGATTTATTTTGGGTGTTGTACCTCCCAGGACACTTGGACTGAAGAGGTTAAATCCAACAGACGATTTGACTAAAACCAAAACCAGACCAGGTGTCGAGTTGAACATACTGACTGTGCAGAGTTTTGACAACGTGACGTCAATTTTGAGAAATGTGTTTACGAAGAGTAAACGACTGTAAATTCCTGATTCGTTAGTGCAGCGGTCTCCAACCTGGATGATTTTCCACCGAGCGGTCATTATGTTCTGCTGCCTCATCGCTGGTTCTTTCCCTTTAGTTTACTGCTCATTTTATCTGACGTTGACGCCTTCGTCTGTCGGACAGTAAAACTGAGGAAAACAGCTGATGATCTGATCCTCTCTCACTCTGAAATTAAACTAAAATATTATAAATTTCTGTGTGACTGCGTAAAAGACTTCATCTGCTGTTTTTAACAGTTCATCATATTAATACATATGTCAGTGTCGTTATTTAGCAGTAAAATCACTGACGGTGGATCACAGCTGACATTCCTTCCAGACATGTCAGCGCAACTTCTACTTCCTGCCCAAAAAATGTTGCTGCTGCATGTGTGTGTTCTTTTTTTATTAGGTTGTGGGGACCAACGTTTTGCTGGACACTCAGATTGTCCTTATGTGGTCCTTAGAGTCAGAGGTTACTAAGTGGTCCTGTCAAAGACAGAAACACAAGAGTGTGTGTCTGTGGATTAGGTCGTTTTCACTGAGTCAGCCCGTCGACTGTAATCTCCAGATTGATGTTACTCATGTTATGAGGACGTAAATCTGTTCTCACGCTCTCACAGTGGAGGCTCTCTTCACTTCTGAGGACAGAAACAGTCAATCTGCTCGTTGGGTCTGAGGGTGGAGGCGGTAAGGTTTAAGGTGAAGGTCAGTGTTAGGGTTAGGGTCGGGTTCTTGGTCACCCTGTGTGTTAACATGTCTTTATCCCTGTCCACCGTGGCAGCCTGGGGGGGTAACACACACACTCACACACACACACACACACACACACACACACAGTACCAGTCATCTCTAACCACAAGTGATTCAACGCAGCCCTCTCTGACATAATGCATTCCTAACCTTAACCTAAACCTGATTACTACCCTGAACCCCCAGCACCAGTGTTCCCTCCAACTCTGGAAGAACTATAAAGTCTCAAAAGCAGATAATAAATTGAAACTCTTCTAAAAGAGTGAATCTAACCGAACCAGCCTGAATCCTGAGCAGTGGTTCTGAAGCTCAGTGTCGTGTCTCCATCTTTGCAGCACCAGACTCCACCTAAAAGAGGAGCAAGGATCATGCTACCACAAGTCAACATCGACTCTGGTGGGACTCGAACCCACAACCTTTGAATCACTTCCTGAGTAATTTGCTAGAAGTCCAACGCGCTGTCCATTGCGCCACAGAGCCTCAACGTCAGCTGTCCATGCTAGCATTCAGAGCGAGCTTCTAAGATGGACAAAGAGCAGCTCTGTCTCCGCCCGTCTCCGTCTTTGTCCAAGGAAACATTGCCATTAGCTTGAAGGTTAGGAAGCTAGGAAGAGCTACTATTAGCTGCTACTAGCTAACATAGCTGGGAAGTGCTTGTGTTGACTGGTGGAGTCTAAGAGTGACATACCCTGATGTGTAAAGGGTCTCTGGTGGACGTCCTCCAGACTTCTAGGGACGATGTCAAGATGTTTTTGAATCATCACAAACAGAAGATGATGAAATAATGAAACAGATATAAAATAGAGCAGCAGCAGCTCCAGATGTTAGCGGCCTCCAGTGTGTATGAATACAACCAGAGAGCATCCTGGTTACCATGGTTACCAGAGACGGTAATGACAGGGCCTGCCGTCGCCCCGGCAGCCAGGTGAGCTGCGAGGTGATTGGCTGAGAGGATGAGGCGTGTTAAAACGTTCTACCTGTGGCTTCTAATCACATCGGTGCAGATTACAGAGCAGCAGGTAACACGGTGTCGGGATGATCACTAAGCTCAGTCAGTTATTATCGCTGTTATGTCTCTACAGTGTTTACTTGTTGTTTAACTTTTGGTTTTAGAGCTTCTACCTGAGTCTGGATTTAAGTTTCAGTCGGATTTTATTGAACGAGGTGGTGTCAGTAAAACTTTATTTGTTTAGTGAATCAGTTGTAACTCTAAAACTCTAATATGCTCCAGTACTTTCCTGAAAACCATGTTGTAAACACTTAGAGACGTGTCACCTGCCCCCTGGTGGATTCATCCAGGCTCTGCACTCAGTAGCTTTTGGCAGCCGTTTCAAAAATGGCCGCCTTCATCGACTTTTCATTTTTTAATTTTTTTGCGGGGGAAAGGTTAAGAATATAATTCATGTTGACATTTAATTATGAATATTTACTTTACTGAAATAACCTATAATTACTTTATACATTATCAGATATGATTCAGCGGCTATATAAGGTCATTTATTGTGATGGTTTCATGGTAATATTTTTATTATTCCTTCCACAATGGCAAATTACTCAAAACATTAAAATCTCATCTTAAAATATATATTAAAAAATGTGGTCAGTAATTTACCTTAACACCCACTTTATTAAATGTAAAGTGTAAATCTTTATCAATTATGATTTGTTTTAAATAATAAAGTGACTCGTCGTCAGTTTCCAGACTGACTCTGAATCATCCAGGTGAGCTTCTCCTCCAGCTGCAGACTCAGAGTCTGAATCAGTGTTGAGGTGTGAGATCTTGAACCAGAGCCAGATGTTGATCTCAGACGACGTGGACGACCGTCGGCCTGTTATTTCCTCTTTAGTCAGACGGTGACAGAGGTCAGACGGCTGGCACTCGACAAGTATTTTCCATCTCAGACGTTTAATATTTCTCAGGCTTTTTATAGAAAACAAACTGATTCACTGCAAACGTCTGCCTCCCGCCATCGTTCTCTCCATCTTTAGCTCCGTCTGGGTTTAGATCCAACAACCTGCTCCCTTTCATAGCTCCAGGTTCCTGTTGAAGATCACTATTTTCTCAGAGTCTGACTCATGTATCCAGCTAGCATGACGGCTGCTGTTAGCTGCACTAGTTAGCATGAAGCCTGGAGACGTGACGCTAACAGCAGCAGCTCTAAAGCTTCACCGGTCGACTGATAAACTGTCAAAGAGAAACGAAACACAAAGGAATCATAGATAGACACTAAGAGAGACGCAGAGGCTGCAAAGCAACACTACAAAACCAGTGAGAGATGTCAAATGACCACAAAGAGTAAATTACATGAGCACATTTTGATCACGGTCTTGTTTTTATAACGTCGTGGGTCCAAACTCCTGCAGAATACCAAAGTCGTGGTGTCGTATTTCTTTGTCCTTAGTTGAGCAGGAATGCATGGAAGTCAATGGAAAGTCCTTTCAACCATAGAAACATGAGTGTGTGTGTCTGTTTGCGTGATGTGATACGAGGCCTCTATTTATTTTTTTTTTAGAGCTGTTCCCACGACACCAAACGACCTCCACCTCTCTCTGTTTGTCTATAAATGGATCGTCTGGTGGCGATTTGGTGACCAGTCAGACTGGAAAAGGACAAAGAGAAAGAAAGAGAGAGAGAGAGAGAGAGAGAGAGAGAGAGAGAGAGAGAAGAAATATTCAGAGGAGGAGATAAAAGAAAACAGTTTTAAGGAGTAAATAACTTTTCGTTCATCATAAGACCCAGATATCCTGTAAAGTTTACTGCTGATCTGAGACTTAGTTTGGTGCTTGAGCTTTACTCTTCAAAACGAAGTCCAACAGTGACATTACTATTAGCTAGGAACATAGGAAAAGCTACTCTTATCAGCTAGCTATCAGCTAGGAAGCTTGGAAGCTAAGAAGAGTTACTATTGGCTAGGAAGCAAGGAACAGCTACTATTAGCTGGGAGGCTAGGAAACTAGGAAGAGCTACTATTAGCTAGGAGGCTAGGGAGCTAGGAACAGCTACTATTAGCTGGGAGGCTAGGAAACTAGGAAGAGCTACTATTAGCTAGGAGGCTAGGAAACTAGGAAGAGCTACTATTAGCTAGGAGGCTAGGGAGCTAGGAACAGCTACTATTAGCTGGGAGGCTAGGAAACTAGGAAGAGCTACTATTAGCTAGGAGGCTAGGAGACTAAGAAGATCTACTATTAGCTAGGAGGCTAGGAAACTAGGAAGAGCCACTATTAGCTAGGAGGCTAGGAAGAGCTACTATAAGCTAGGGGGCTAGGAAGCTAGGAAAATCTACTATTAGCTGGGAGGCTAGGAAACTAGGAAGAACTACTATTAGCTAGGAGGCTAGGAAACTAGGAAGAGCTACTATTAGCTAGGAGGCTAGGAAACTAGGAAGAGCTACTATTAGCTAGGAGGTTAGGAAGAGATGGGGGGGCTAGGACGCAAGGAGAGCTACTATTAGCAGGGAGGCTAGGAAACTAGGAAGAGCCACTATTAGCTAGGAAGCTAGGAAAATCTACTATTAGCTGGGAGGCTAGGAAACTAGGAAGAACTACTATTAGCTAGGAGGCTAGGAAACTAGGAAGAGCCACTATTAGCTAGGAGGCTAGGAAGAGCTACTATTAGCTAGGAGGTTAGGAACAGCTACTATTAGCTAGGAGGCTAGGAAGCTAGTTTGCGCTGCCATTAGCTGATGAGGACGAGCTAGCCTCTCCTAAACCAGACAATAATAAGTGAATAGTTTCTCAGGGTCCAGCTGCTACACCTCTTCCTCCTCCTCCTCCCCCCTGTGGCCCAGATGACATCAGTGATGGAGGGATGACTGATCTCAGCTGACTCATGGCTCCATATCTGGGAGGTGAGCTAATATCAGTCTTCAGGGTCTAATTTTAGAGCCGTGTGTTTTATTGCAACACCAAGGACAGAGAGAGAGAGAGAGAGAGAGAGAGAGAGAGAGAGAGAGAGAGAGCACATCAGTCCAGATGTTTCCTCTCGTATGAGTCCAGAGAGACGAGCTGCAGGCGGCCGGATATCACGACAACAACAACTTCAACACTGTGACTCCATCTTTGACAGGAACTAAAGGGACAATCATGTCCTCTAGAATAAAAACGTCTGCTCTACCTGGGCTAAACATCAGGTGAGGAGTAGAGGCGATGTGGTGGTAACCATGGTAACCTTTACTAATCAACATCAGGTGAGGGACGTCTTCCAGGAGGGACAGAAACATGGAGGTAGAAAAACAAGATGAACCAGGATGGAATCAATGTGGACAGAGACGATGGAGACGTGGAGACATCTTGGTCGTCTTCTAAGACTCTACACATTCAGGACTGGAGGAGGACATGGAGGAGGAGGACATGGAGGAGGACATGGAGGTGGACATGGAGGAGGAGGACATGGAGGAGGAAGCTGGAGGAGGACATGAAGGAGGACATGCTTCTTCATCTTCTTCTCCACATTATTTTTTCTTTTTCCCCTCCTCTTAACCTTCTACTTCTTCTTCCTCCTCCTTCTTCTTGTTCCACCTCTCCCTCCTCCTCCTCTCTTACTCATCCTTCCTCTTCTTCTCCTTTCCCTCCTTGCCCCCCCGCCTTCTTCTTCTTCCGCCCCGTCCTCTTACTCATTCTTCCTCCTTCTTGTTCTTCTTCCTCCTCCTTCTCTTCCTCCTCCTTCTTCTTCTTCCTCACCCTCATTCTTCTTACTCATCCTCCCCCTCCTCCTTGGCCTCCTTCTTCTTCTTTTTCTTTCCTCCATCATGTGATTCAGTCTCCGTGGAAACAGAGAGACATCTCCTCATCACAGTCATCAGGTCATCGTTGTGACCTCATAAGGATGAAGATGAAGATGAAGGACAGCAAGGAGCCGTAGTTCATGTTGTGGTTTGTTTGATTCGTTCACCTTCTCCTCTTCCTCAGTGATGATCATGTGACCACCATCTCATACCAAGCTACCAACTGTTGGCCCCCAGCTGGCCTGGCCCCCCCTCCCCCCCTGCATGTCTGACATACTGGGGCCGGGAGGAGCCACGACTACAGACTGGAGCTCCAGAGAATCAGCTTCAGTTACTTGTGTTGTTTATAATTATTATAATTATTATTTTAAAAAATAAGAAAGGACACAAACTTCCTCCTCCACCTTCATCTTCTCCTTGTTGTTCCTCTTCTTCTTCTTCCTCCTTCACTCATGTTGTTTAAAGAGTAAAGTGATTCACACTCAGTTCACTGCCGCCCTCTGCTGGCTGCTCCACAAAACAACACACTCCAATCCATATTAACAGATTTAATTTTAGATTCATGTGAAACAACAATCAAACATTTAGATTTTCCATGTCCATACTTTGAGGCTAGTGGTTTGCTTTAGCTTCCAGTCTTTGTGCTAAGCTAAGCTAAACTGCAGCCTGCGGCTCTGCATAACATGTCTGCTGCATCATTTCCTCTGTAGCTTCTGCTTTGTCGTCGTCCTCTGCGTTTTTGACCGACCATTGTCTCCTGACGCCGGGGAACATTTTCCTGATCGTCTGTCTGAACGGCGTGCAGAGGTAGTAGAAGAGCATGGGGTCGAAGCAGACGTGCAGAACGCTCAGCAGCAGCGTCGACTCCTTCCCCAGGAACAGCTCCCGCTTTGTCTGGCAGCCTGTGATGTGTTTAGTCTGGGCCAAAGTGTACGGCATCCGCACGATGTGGTAGGGGACGAAGCTGAGGATGTAGGCGAGGGCCATGGCCGCCACGCTGGCCGCCGCCCGCCTGGCGTCCGCCCACAGTTTGGGGTCGCCGCGGCTACGCAGGAGTCTCTTGAAGGCCAGGCTGCCGGAGACGAGCACGGCGGCGGAGGCGTTGATGAACAGCGCCATGCAGAGGTAGATGGTCAGAGCATGCCAGTGGAGACTGATGTCCTTCTTCAGGGACGAACAGCTGAGGTATTGACTCTGCTGCAGGACATGAAGAGGACACAAAGAGGACATGAGACTCTAAACTACAGCAGTGGCAATGGGACAATTTCTCAAGCCAGAAAGAGCTATAACAAGCTGAGAAGCCAGGAGGCTAGGAAGCTAGGAAGACTATTAGCAAGGAAGATAGGAAGAGCTACTGTTAGCTGGGAAGCTAGAAAGAGCTACAGTTAGCTGGGTGGCTAGGAAGAGCTACAGTTAGCTGGGCGGCTAGGAAGAGCTACAGTTAGCTGGGCGGCTTGGAAGAGCTACAGTTAGCTGGGCGGCTAGGAAGAGCTACTATTAGCTGGGAAGCTTGGAAGAGCTACAGTTAGCTGGGCGGCTAGAAAGAGCTACAAATAGCTGGGCGGCTAGGAAGAGCTACTATTAGCTGGGCGGCTAGAAAGAGCTACAATTAGCTGGGCGGCTAGGAAGAGCTACTATTAGCTGGGCGGCTAGGAAGAGCTACTGTTAGCTGGGAAGCTAGAAAGAGCTAGCCTCCTCAAACTAAAGAAACAGGACGTTTGGGATGTGTTGGCGTGAGCTTCAAGTGTGTTCTCAGATATTAAGAACAGAACCAGGAAGTGAAGGGGGACCGGTCTCGGTACCTTGACTTGTTGGATGGGCAGGGCCATGTTGGGAACCATGATGAGCAGCAGCAGCAGCCAGACGACCAGCGACAGCAGCCGGGCGAATCCGGCCTCCTGCAGCCTCAGAGAGCGCAGAGTGTGGCAGTCCTGCAGGAGAACAGATCCGTCACATTCACTAAAACTCCCCAAAAACAACCCCACGTGACCCGGGTCAGCCCCCCTGTCTGTACCTGCAGGTAGCGGTCGGTGATGATGAAGGTGAGGAAGGCGACGGAGGCGTACAGGCTGATGTAGATGGTGACGGCGCTGGCCTGGCAGTGAAACACCATGAGGTCCCAGGGCACCGCCCCGAGGTCCTTCAGGATCTTGAAGGGCAGAGCGAGCAGCAGCAGGAGGTCGGCCACCAGCAGGTTGACCAGGTAGATGCTGGAGCTCAGCGGCTGCAGGAAGAGGGGCACAGAAACCTCAGACACCCTCCAAACAAAACCATCTGATGGTGCATTCTCTTCAGGATTTAAAGAACATGAATGTGACTCTGTTAAGATGCTGTGACTTGATTTAGACCTGATATAGTTACAGGTTTAAATGAACCTAACAACAGAAAGTCTGAGCTTCTGTTTATATTTACACCTGCTCAATCTATTTTAATTTACCATATCTGACCATTTGTGGTTTGTACAGTCGGTAGCAGCTTTTGACAGCCATTTCCAAAATGGCCGCCTTCATGGCATTTCTTTGGCATTTATTTGGACTTTCCTTTTTCTTTTTTAGGGAAATCTTTGCAAATTTTTAAAAGGCTGAAGACCGAATCAACCTCTAAGTACTTTATACTTTATGCATGATGATGAGTAAAACCAGATTTGATACAGCAGCTACCTGTGGTCGTTTACCTCAGTCCTCTCTCTACTCTTTTTTATTCCTGACACAATGACAATTGTTTTGCCATTTTTTCTAATTAAATCAAATATTTAAAATTTTGCAATGTCATCTTAAAATATGCAATAATTTATCATATATTAACGGATTGTTTTAGATATTTGTTTGTGATTTTTCTTTTCAGACTAGTTTAGCAGAGATTCTCTTATTTCTTATTACCTGCCTTCATGGACTTTCTTTGGATTTCTTTTTTCTTGTTTGAGGGAAATCGTTGCTCATTTTTGAAAAGGTTAAGAATATAATTTATGTATAGTTTAGACATTATGTTCTATTAAATCATCATTATTCATTCATTTATTCCATATTTGATGTGTTTTTATATATTTAGTTGTGATGCCTCCTCTCCTGCTTCTCGTTTCATAAACTCAGTTTCACGTTATAAAAGCACGTTTCTGAAGAGTTCCTCTAAAGTGTAGCCACAGAAACTACCTGTCATTATTCTCAGAGTGTCCGACCACAGCCAACCAAAACCACTTCTTCTTCTTCTCTTATCTGAAGGAAACTCGTGCGTCTCACCACTTCGTCTTTTTTTTTTTTTTTGTCTTAATCTCATGCGTCTTGTCATCGTACCTTATCTCTGGTGCTGCATTTGATGAAGGCCCACACTGACACCAGGTTTCCAGGCAGACTGATGACGAAGATGAGGATGTAGAGGACGGTGAAGGGTCCCATCTGGTCGTTGATGACGCACTGGGCGCCCCCGTCGGTGGTGTTGGATGAAGAAGGCATGGTGGGGCAGGACAACAAACGCTTCACATTTCAGTTCTGATGCTGAAGAGGCAGAAAGCAGACGAGCTGCAGACGTGACAGGTTCTTCTCACTGATGCTGCTGATGTGGTTTGGGCGCCGCTGCTCAGTCTGGTTCAGAGTCTGGTTGAAAACAGGAAGAGAACAGAAAACCCACTTTTTAAAAGCTTTAATCGTCTTCTCGTCAAACGCTCTGAGGCCACGAGGCTCGTTCCTATTTACAGAGCATGCTCAGAGCAGCTCACCTGACGAACGAGACCCGTTCTGAGGGTTTTTTTTCCCTGACGTCTAAAGCAGCTGAATCAGAAAATGATTCAGAAAATACTCTATGAGAATGAAACTCATCTTGTTTACTGGTGCCTCGTTCAGTTTTACTTTCTAAACGACAGAAATATGAATTACTTTCTTTAATTTCCGGCAAAATAATGAACTAAACAAAGAGGAAATGAACGTGAAGAGTTAAAATGAAACCAAAGAAAAGAAACCTGTTAGGCTCTAAACTCATCTGAGCTTTGTCTCTGAAATAAATTAGAACTTAACATGTGAGAGACTTTACAGCGCGTGTTCATGGTCCTAACCCTAACCCTAACCCTAACAACAGTAGGTAGAGACAGGCTGTTTTACCGTCGCTATCAAGAAATAAATCAGATCTTAACATGTGAGAGTCTTTCCATCTTGTTCCAACATCTGGATCATGTCTCCAAGTCAACCAGCAGCTGTTGATGGTTCTGATCCAGCGGTAGGTAGAGATCCATTAGAGACAGCAGCTGGTACAATATTCTACTGACCACATGATGCATGTGAAAGATAAACAGAGATCATGTGCTCACTTTCACTACTTCATAAAAACCCACATTTCACAACTTGACACCTGATGAAGTGATTTCATCGACGGTCTTGTTGGGTTTGAACCTGAACACAGGTTTTAACAGTCGGAAGTGGCAGACTGCTGGCTGCTGTACGTGATAAAGTCAAGCCTGTGGTCACCAACGAACACTACCTGCAGCAGGAAGTCGTAAAATAAGGCAAGGGGAAGGTTTCAAACATGCCGCCTCACATTTATCGTCTGTATTTTTATCTCTGCAGTCACGACAGCAGGCAAGGTAAAGCCCCAGGTTCATGAAGGTCTCTACAGGGATGATGAGACATGGTGTTTTTTACTATTTCTGTTTTCCGTGGGTTAAATGTCAGCAGCTAACCTCTCATCACTGTCTGACTTCCCGTCTCTAAAGTGTCTAAAGTTCCCCCAAAGAAGGAACCCCCCCCCCCCCCCCCCCCAGACTGCTGCTGATGTACTTTCCATCAAAACAACGAGGAGACAATAAAACTGGGAGTCGTCCAGAAACTCTACAACGACGACGGGAAACCGACTGAGTCACAGACGCTTGAAGGAGGTTTCTCGATTCCACGCCGTTAGAAAACTGTTAAAAATAAATTTATAGAAATGTCTCAACGACGAGACGACGAAGAACAAACTGAAGAGATTTCTGGGAAACTGATTCAACTCCACAGTGCTCAGATGACGTCTGCATCGCTGCAACTTACTGTTTGGAAGTTACAGCAACGCGTTTCTCAACACCTTAGTGAGATGAGTAAACCGATATAAATAAGATGAGTTAGTCAACCCGTTGTTTGGTTGCTTCACTTCGTTGTTTCTAAATTAAACTTCTGTTGATGTTGGACGCCGGTTATAAAACGATCTGACCGCTCAGTCAGATCTGTGCAGGAGCAGAAAGAGTTCCCAACGGAGAGACTCCAGAACAAAACAATAAAAACTAGTGGACAGGAGACGTTGGGTTCATTAATGTTCCAGGTAAACACGGAGCTCAGTTCTGATAGAAGAAGAAGATCAAATAACGGCGGTGACCAAGATAAATCCAGGAACGTGTTCAGACACAGTATCGTTGTGAAGTCAATGAGACGACGACAAGTCTACCACAGATAACAGAGACAGAACCATATGAACTAGAGGAACCAGCAGAGACAGACAGACGTGATGTCAACCTTTCAGTCTTCATTGTATAACGAAGGAAATGAAGCAACAAACAGTCTAAACGCGTCTCATCATCGTCTGTCCTCCTTCAGCCTGAACCATCATCACAGTTAAACACAAACCTCAGTGAGCTCGTCCCTCCTCTGTCGTCCCCTCACAGGCTCCCAGACCACGTGTTGGACCCCCTTCAGGCACCTGCTGTGGGGGGGGGCGGGGTGGGGGCCTCCAGGTTCGTCCTTGGGGAGCGTTTGATCCGGTGCACTGCTGCAGATCATGTACTGGAGTTTGAGGAAGCTGGAGGTGTTTTCCTGAATGATAGCAGCGTCAGTCTGACCACAGGCCACGCCCCCTTCCCTCCCTCCCTCCCTCCCTCATCACCACCCCCACCCTCAGCCACTGAGTGATGCTTCATGTGAGTTTCAGGATGTGGCAGATCAGATAAGAGGAAACTCTGAGACTTCTGGTTTATCTAAGCTGCATCAGACACAGGAGACGAGGAGGAGGAGGAGGAGCTGATGGAGGTTATTAGAAAGTTACAGCGTCTTTAATTATTCACCACAAGTCCTCCTTTATAAAGGCTTACCCTCATTTATAATAATAATTAGAATAATTATAATAATAACAATTATAAAACATTTGGTACATAAGGTTCCAGAACCATCTCTAAACATGGGGGTGCTAATGTCCTGGTTTGGGCCTGTTCTGCTGCATCTGGACCAGGACGGCTTGTCCTCATTGATGGACCAATGAATTGTGAATTCTACCAGTGAACTCTAAAAGAAAATGTCAGGACATCTGTCCATGAGCTGAATGTGAAGAGAAACTGGGTCATGCAGCAAGACAACGAGCCCAAGAACACAAGTGGTTCTACAAAAGAACGGTTAAAGAAGAACAAGATGAATGTTTAGGAATGGCCAAGTCAAAGTCCTGACCTTAATCCAATAGAAATGTTGTGGAAGGACCTGAAGCAAGCAGTTGATGTGAGGAAACCCACCAACATCTCAGAACTGAAGTGGTTCTGTTCTGAGGAATGGGCTAAAATTCCTCCAAGCTGCTGTAGACCACTGATCAGCAGTTACCAGAAACATTTAGTGACAAGGAGATCACAGCAGATACTGGACACAAGGAGGAACTGATATGAACACATTATTTATTTCCTGAATAAACAAACATTAAAGCCTATTATTTCTGTTTCATGTGTTTGGTTGGATTCTCTCTGTCGACATGTTTTTATTCAGATATGTAGATGAAACCATCCTGTAATAAAATAAGTTAAAGAGCCAGATGAACGCAGACTGAACTTCCCGTGGTTCAGCCTCAGAGACTCACATGTGAGATGAACCGAACAGAACAGGAAGTGAAATCAGGTCACTTCCTGTCAGAGGGAAAAGTCCAAAACAGCAGAAACAATATTAATTAGAATAATCAGAGTAATTAAAGGATGCGTCCAGGTACCAGCTTCTCTTATTGTCTCAGATATCGACACCTCGTCACATCAGTGCTGCGAAGAAAAACAAATCTAAAAACAGCTGATTAAAATAAATAAATCAACTCGTCGTGTTCATACGTTTTTATGAAACATCTTTTAAAGTCTTGTTTCTCTCAAACTGGAAGTCAGACCAGTGTTTTATCTGGAGCCTCTCTGTTGGGAACTGGTTCTGCTCCTGTAAAGATCTACTGGACCAATCAGATCGTTTGGGGGCGGGGCTTCATGTGGTGATGGACATGTCTCTGATTGGTTGGAAGTTCATCCAGTTGATGCAGAGATATTTTTCTTCTCTGTATCAGTTGAATCATCAAACACGGAGCAACGGGCAACAACCTGCAGCAACCAAGTGGATCTGAGGGGGTAAGGTGCCTTGCTCAAGGGCAACTTCATCCATTTATTCCAGAGATGAAAGAGTCAGTCCAAGGGTTTGAATCTCTGCTTTACAGGCAGCTGGTCCTCTCTGAGCTTCTGGTGGAGAGTTTGGTTTTTATCATTGACCTCTGTGTCATGTTATTAACGTTAACACTAAACATAGAATATACATTCACCTCTGTCTACAGCTCCTGTACATTTGTTCATATGTAAATTCTTTTTTACTTCTTCATGGTGGTCTACAGCCTGGTGTTCCTGGTGCTTATAGTAGGTTATTTTATTTTACCTGATTTTTACTTATATTTTATATTTATTTATTTTATTTTATTATTTTATTTATTTATTTATTTAACTATCTTCACCCATTTTTCTTTTTCGGTTCTTTTTGTGGTTCTCAAGAGTGTTTTCATGTGCAACTGAGCTACTGTGACCAAGCAATCCCAACCTCCCTCCAAGTCTAAGTCTAAATCTGAGTCTGAGTCTGAGTCTGAGTCTAAGTCTGAGTCTGAGTCTGAGTCTGAGTCTGAGTCTAAGTCTAAGTCTGAGTCTGAGTCTAAGTCTGTGGGTGGTGCACACCTGAAACTAAGCAGGATGTTATCCAGGTAAGATCCAGATCTCTGACCTACATGACTGATAATCTAGGCTCTGATTAAAGAGCTGAGCTTAATGTTTATTGATGGATCAGCTGTTTGTGCGGAGGAAGCAACTTAAAGCTGACATCAGCGTACGGTCTTCCCTCCAGAGGAAACTAAAACCTCAGGAGTTATGTGACACATCACGTCAGACACAACCGGACTGGAGACTAAAAGTCAGCACTGGTGATATAATATGATATAATTGAACTAAACACGCCCCCTGGTGGCTGGGAGAGGTACAACACTGGTTCTCATTAGAGCATAAAATGACTAAACATCCTGAAGATAGAGGAGCCAATAAAACACAGAGGGTTCCTTTGGGACCTCTCAGACTATTATGGAGTGATCTTTGTTGGTGGACCACTCCTGTGGAAGGGAACAGTCGTCTTCAATCTGTCTGACTGTGGATTATTTGTGGGTTCCAAACTCTTTAGAGATGGTTCTGGAACCTTTTCCAGCCTGATGAGCAACAACAACTCTTTCTCTGAGCTCCTCAGAAAGCTCCTTTGTCCACAAACATGTGTTGTGAAGATCAGACTGAGACAAATCCCTGATTTATTGAAACTGAACCAGGAACTGAACCACACCTGAGTCTCATTACATTGATGGAAACACTTCTGAACACATGGACTCTGATTGGATCCTAGAGGAGCTCCTCTCTGATATGTAATATTGGTGTATTTTAGTCTAATAGTTCTGTTTCTTTCAGGATGTTTTGAGTCGTTTTTATGCAGAAATGTAGAAACTTCTGAAGGCCACCTATATTTTTTTTTGACACTCTATGAATACAGATATATATATATATATATGTGCGTGTGTATTTGATCAGTTATAGTTAAAAACATATGTATATACAAAAGCTGCTGAAGTTCAAACTGTGGTGAAGAAAGACACCTTGAGTTTGCTGACGTCTCCTTGAGGGACTTGAGGGAAATGTTTTCTAACCAGTCAGGTCTCAAGTCACGTCGACACATCTCACATTAACTTGAAGCTACAGGATGTTGGTCGGCTTCGTCGTGGAGCTGAGCGACAGCTTCCTGTTGAGTTTGATGGCGCTCAGCCGCCTCTCGCTGCTCCTTCTCTCGCTGCTCCTCCTGTCGCAGCTCACGGCGCCCGTGGGGAGCTGGGTGGTGCTCATGGACCTCCCCAGGTTCAGCTGAGCCCGGAAGGCCTTGCAGAAGATGAAGTAGATGAGGGGGTCCAGGCAGACGTTGAGGACGGACAGAAGGATGGTCAGCTCCTTCAGGTAGAAGAACACCTGGCTCCACGAGCACCGCAGCTCCTTCATGAAGGCGTAGGGGATGCGGACCAGGTGGTACGGGACGAAGCAGACGCAGAAGACGCTGACCAGCACCAGCATGTTCCGCTGAGACTTGGCCAGCTTCTTGGAGCTGGAGGACGCCGGCTGCCTCCGCTGCGCCTCCGACAGGCGGCGGGAGGTGCTGTGATAGAAGACGACCAGGGAGATGAGGACGAACAGGAAGATGGCGGCGGAGCAGGAGTGGAGGAGTTTGTAGAGGATTCTCAGCTGTTTACTGTGCAGGGAGTCGCAGCTCACCGAGGCGGGGACGGAGTCCCGCGGCTCCTGGGTGAGGAGGGACACCAGGACGTAGGTGCTCATCATGGCCAGGAGGAAACCCCAGGTTACCATGGAGATGATCTGAGCGGCACGCACCTTCTGCAGGACGTGGGTTCCTAGAGGATGGACGATCTTCAGGTACCTGCAGAGAGGAGAGGGACGCGTTGGCATGTGAATCAAACGCACCTCCGGAGAAAATAGACTCTACAGTAGAACCTGCAGAAACACTCAGGACGGGTCAGATTTAAGACGTTAACCTCCCACTCTGTGGTGGACATGTGCTCTGATCTGAATGTGAAGTGGAAGGAGAATGAGGTGGTTTATTCAGCTTTATTCTGACTGAGCTCCCAAACACTAAACGTTTTTGTGCAGCAGCAGCAGCAGCAGCAGCAGCGTTGACGTCCAGAGTCGACCTTAAACCCACCGGTTCTTCTAACCGTCCTGCAGCTAAACGTCTACAGAGCTGATCAGTGTTTGACTGAACCAAAGAGCAGCTTCGTCTTTATTCTAACCACACCCTTCCTCTCTTAAAAGCGCACGAGACCAAAACGATCTCAGTTCCTGAACTTAAGAGAAAAACCACAAAAGCACACTCCTCTATATATTAATTCACACAACTTCCTTCGCTCCAGTTTCACTCTGACGTCAATCATCCTCAGCTCGCCCGGCCTCTCGGCTGCAGGAGAGTGGAAATAGAAACTCATTTAATCTCCGACTGCTTGTTTGAATTTATTAGGAATTATTTCGAAGTGACTCAAAGTTACGACAAAACGCCCATCAGACGAGTTTAGAGTTAAAACCACAGCCACACATCTGACTCAAACCATCTCTGACGACTGCTGGAGGCCTTTTATTGACTAATAACCCGACCTCTGACCTTTACCTCAGAACAGAACCTGGATTGAACCTTCAGATAGAGACGTGAGATCACATCAGTGCTGATCCTCAGACTGCAGACCTCCTTCCTTTCCTTCTGTCTCAGTCAGGAGTCAGAACGGTGCATATTTAACTTAGACAGTTTTGTTTTTAATCAATAAATAAATATATGAACACATACATAAATAGTACAGACTGTAACTAAATTTAGATTTTTGTTTTATAAATAAATTAATAAATAAATATTAAAAATATTTTTCCAGTTTCTTTAACAGCAGGTTGATTGGGTTCATTTTAATTTAGTTGGAAATCAAATATTTGATTATTTTTTATTATTCCAGTTCTTTATTAAATATATATTATAAAACACAGCGTCTCTGACCTACAGGTAAACCTCCAGTGGTTTTCATTGTTTCCTGTTTTTAGTCCAACTCACACGGGCCTAGTTCTGCCTGAGGACCTCTAGTAATTTATAATAACGTCAGAGTTGTTCTGTGTTTTTAAATCTCTTGCAAATCGTCCGTGTCTGTAAATTCTAAAGCAAAAACCTTTTAGTTGAATTAAATCCATCAGCTTCATAAAGACGTCCTGGCGTGGAGCGTGCCCTACCTGTTGGCTGCGATGTATCCCATGAACAGGATGCTGGCGTACATGTTGAGGTAGAAGATGGCGGCGCCGAAGTTGCAGTAGACCAGACGGACGGGGAAGGAGTTGCTGCCGTAGTTGATGATTCTGATGGGCAGACAGAGGCTGATGAGGAAGTCGGCGGCCGCCAGGTTCTTCAGGTAGATGGTGACGCTGCTGGACGTCTGCGACTGCTGAGAGCTGCAGAAATAAACCTTCAGGGTGAAACCGTTGAGCAGCAAACCAACCTGCAGAGGAGACAAGGAAGGAAGATGAGCTGACAGCGTTCATCATGAAGGTGTTTCCTCAGGTAGAAGGAAGGAGGCTCACCAGGAACACCAGGCTGTAGACCACCATGAAGAAGTAATTGGCTGTCGTGTGGACCTGATGACAGGAAGTCTCATTACTCTGGTTGGTGTTGGGGGGCAGCGTCGTCCCCGATAATCTGTGGTCACTCATGTTTCTGGGAAAGAAAAAAGAACTTGAACATCATCGACCGAAACAGAGGAACTGGTGAAAGAGGAAGTGACAGAAAACCTCACAGGAACAGAATGAGAAGTTCTCCTCAGGTGGTCAAATCTAACGTGACCCGACGACCACAGAACCAAACCCAGAAACATCTCAGTGAACGTTGAGCTGTCCTCCAGATGTAGCTGCTTAAAAGTTCACAGTTTATACATTTCTACATAAAAATGACTCAGATTTAAACCTGAAAGTAGACAAAGAGAATTCATTTGACTTGGCCGTTCCTAAACATTCATCTTGTTCTTCTTTAACCGTTCTTTTGTAGAACCACTTGTGTTCTTGGTTCTCGTTGTGTTGCTGTATGACCCAGTTTCTCTTCACATTCTGTTCATGGACAGATGTCCTGACATTTTCTTTTAGAGTTCACTGGTAGAATTAAGAATTCATTGGTCCATCAATGATGACAAGCCGTCCTGGTCCAGATGCAGCAGAACAGGCCCAAACCAGGACATTAGCACCCCCATGTTTGATGGAGGGATGAGGTTCTGATGCTGGAATGATGCAGTGTTGTTTCATCTCATTTAAACCAAACTATTCTACTTTGGTCTCATCTGTCCACTAAACATTGTCCCAATAGTCTTGTGTCTTGTCCGCATGATGTTTAGAAATGTTCTTCTTGGAGAGCAGTGTCTTTGTCCATCACACCATGGTTGTTCAGTGGATTCATCAACATTAACATCAGCCAATGAGAGAGAGGCCTTTAGCTGCTTAGAAGTTCCCCTGGGTTCCTTTGGGACCTCTCAGACTATTATGGAGTGATCTTTGTTGGTGGACCACTCATGTGGAGGGGAACAGTCGTCTTCAATCTGTCTGACTGTGGATTATTTGTGGGTTCCAAACTCTTTAGAGATGGTTCTGGAACCTTTTCCAGCCTGATGAGCAACAACAACTCTTTCTCTGAGCTCCTCAGAAAGCTCCTTTGTCCACAAACATGTGTTGTGAAGATCAGACTGAGACAAATCCCTGATTTATTGAAACTAAACCAGGAACTGAACCACACCTGAGTCTCATTACATTGATGGACACACTTCTGAACACATGGACTCTGATTGGATCCTAGAGGAGCACCTCTCTGATATGTAATATTGGTTCATTTTAGTCTCATATTTCTGTTCAGTGTGTCTGATTGGGTTCTCTTTGCCTAATTTCAGGATGTTTTGCTTCATTTGTGTGCAGAAACCTTTAAAGCATCTCTGTATATTAATATAAGTTAAAGTTAAACTGGATCAGATCAATAAAACAAGATGAATCTGAACCTCTTTGTTTCTGTGCACTAAATATGACCTACATAGAAACAGGAAATAACCTGCTGACCTCCTCTGACACACTTATCACACCAGGATATTTAAAACACACACATGTTATTATCTTTATTAGGTTATATGAATCATCAGAGAATGGACATGGTCCTCCTGAGGGTGTCCTGTGGTGTCCAGCTATAGGATGCTGCTAGTCTGGGGTTCCTTTCTTAGCCTGCTACCGCTACGACCTGATTCTTTTAGGAATAAAATGTGATGCACGACCTCCTGTCTTTTGTTGCATAAGTTCAGGTTAACCTCGGTTTAACTTGGGGTTTGTTGTCTCAAACCTTCGTATGAGGAAGTTCAACCAAAAGAAAGGTTTCCTTCACAGTGAAACCTCTGATTCAGCTGCGTCTGAGCTGAACTTCCACAAGAGCAGAGATAACACATCTCTGAGAGTTCATCTGTAACGAAGGTAAAAATACCTGTTTGATCAGAGCATTGATTCGTCTGTTGATGCAGATAAGGAAACTGGTTAGCTTAGCTTCACATAAATACTGGAACCAGAGGGAAACTAGTAGCCTGGCCTTTAAAGAGAAGAGAATCAACACCTGAAGGTCATGATTAACGCCTTATATCCTCAGCTAAGCTAAGCTAACCAGCTTCATATTTACTGACAGAACATTATCATTAAGTTCCAGGGGGGATAAAACGGTAAATGATTTAATTTTTATTATCAGCATGTTTGCAGTGTGCAGAGCATCCGTGTTGATCATAGTGAAGCTGGTGAAACCATGTCTGGGTCTGTGGTCAGCTGCAGGCAGACTGCTCTCACGACTTCAGTCTGTGTCTCACATCACCACCAACAACCTCCCCCCAATTAGAGGAAGTCTCAAACATCAGCCTTCATCTAAAAACAATATAGGTTCAACTTTATCAGCTTCATCTCAACATCAAACACGTCTCAGAGCGTGAAACAACTCTGATGTGACTTAGTTTATACATCTTAAAGAGACTGAGCAGAACACTGGAGAGTCTGCAGCTGGTTCAGTTAAAGAAATGACCTGGGTTTAACAAAACTTTAACAAGAGCGGAGTTCAGTTTGGCCCCGTTCACACCTGACACCAGCTTAAACAGGTCCAGGTGTGAACACTGATCTGGTCTCTAGAGTCCAGGTTAAACAGGTCCAGGTGTGAACTCTGATCTGGTCTCTAGAGTCCAGGTTAAACAGGTCCAGGTGTGAACACTGATCTGGTCTCTAGAGTCCAGGTTAAACAGGTCCAGGTGTGAACACTGATCTGGTCTCTAGAGTCCAGGTTAAACAGGTCCAGGTGTGAACTCTGATCTGGTGTCAGTCCACATGTGGAGGTGGTCTGGGACACATGTGACCTCCTTCCTTTGGTAGTGTGAACACACAATGAGTCCTGGGTCACATTAAAGACCACCTACTCAACAGGGCTGATCTGAGGAAGAGGAGTTTAACTCATTCATTCAACCACTAGTAGAAATGATCACATGAATCAGTGATGTCTGTTCATTAGTAATGAGAGCCTTTTAAAAGATTCTGGTCTTGGAGCTGAGAACCAAACTAAACTAGAAACTAATCTGAACTAGAATCAACAGTTTTAGTCCCAGTTCTAATCTGAGCTTTGTCTCTAAAATAAATGAGTGGCTTAGCCGCCTGTAGCTTCGTCCATATGAGTGAGGAGATAGCTGAACACATTTGACACAACAGCAGGATAATTATAATTGGAGGAAAACCGCTGTAAACAGACGGAGATATTTCAGTCTCACAGCAGAATCTCTGCAGCGTTTCTGTGTGCGGACTATTTCCATCACCGTATAGAACATCACAACGTGATGACCTGATTTCCACCTCCTTGTATATGCATATGTAAACTGCGTCATATATTTATATATATATGTGTGTGTGTGTGTGTGTGTGTGTGTGTTTGCTTTTTATAGATTCCTACGTCACTATACTTTTTATGTTTTTCCCCTTTATTTACCACGTCCACTATTTCCACTACTGATGTACTTATGTACTGATGATACTGATGTACTGATGATACTGATGTACTGATGATACTGATGATACTGCATGCGACCCCATGCCAACCTTCCTCTGTGCTCCACTGATGCATCATGATACCATCTGTTTTCTGTGGCATTAGTAGAAGAGTCTGTGACATACTTAAGCTCAAGTTCAGAGAACCAGAAGGTGACAAGTTTCACAGCAAGTGTGAAAAAAAATAAACATCATCTGCATAGTAAATGAGATGCAAATATTTCTGCGAAGATTTTCAGTCACGCACGTCACAAACAGAAGAGAAATAACTGGGCGTGCAATTGTCACTTTTAACAACTTTACTGGTATTGGCTAAATTTAGTAAACTGGAACAAATAAACTCACAAACTGAGCAAAATAATAATCAGTTAAAAAAATTAAAGAAAAAACAAATAAAAACTTGTTCAATCTTGTTTATGAAAATCTTTAACACCGAGCAAATAAATAAAAAGCAGTCACTTAATTTGGTTTTAGTCAGTTCTACTGATGTTTAATCAACATGTAAACCCTCGTCATAAAAAATATCACATCGTCTGCAAAGAAATCTATATCTGTGAAGATTTTCAGTCATGCAACTCAGGCTGGATCTAAAAACAGCTAAAAGAAAAGCAACTAGACTCAGACCTGAACGTCTGATGGTTTAACCTGCACTTCATTAAACCAGAAGTAATAAACTGACAAACTGATTTTTTCAAATTAATTTCAGAAAGCGTGATGAACACAGACACAGTCATAAAGAATATCACATCGTCTGCGTAGAATATTCAGACAATATCTGAGAAGATTCTGAGTCATCTTGCTCGTTCACTTTGTTTTGTTGTTGTTTTTACGTCATTACAGCAAATAAATCAACTTCCAACTCGGACGACCTCCTTTTGTCGCTGCTCTGTTTTTAGAGGCATTGCACAATTCTTCCTCTGAACTGTTCACAGCATTTTAAAGAGTGTGAACACCAAGCATCGGTCCTGAAACCACTTTAAAACCACATTTTTTTTCTAGTACGTAACAGCAACAGACCCAGCTGGCACACAGGTCCATTTCCTCTATGTATAATTGAAACAGGTGAACTACTTCTTCTCATTTTTCTGTTGTTTTGTAAGTCATGTAAACCGCCTTTCATTTCAAACCACTTAGCAAACACTGACAAGCAGGTTTTAAATCTTTAAAAGTTAGGGTTAGTCCAGTGTGAAATATTAGCAGAAGTGCAAAGAGCAGATTTACCTGCAGAGCTCACCTTTCTGTGTGAAGTCTGATGAGAACAACTGTGTGACTTCCTTCTGCACGGTGTCGACATCAGGAAGAACTGCAGAGAGGGAGGAGGAGGAAGAAGAGCTGCACAGAGCGGCTGTGGCGGCTGTAACTGAAAGCTGAGCGTTATGTAAGGACCTGTAACTGCTCTGGATTTGCAAGTCAAAACGACACAAACACACCTGTTCCTGGATTCCTGAAACAAATGGCTGTCTTCCACCCGGGATATTTTTCCTGGCAGGTTAAAGTCAGAGGGGAAGCTGAGTGCAAGAGTTTTTCATCCAACTGTCAAAGCTGATGAATTGAAATGATCTTATGTGAATATATTTCATTTAACAGGTTAATTAGCTGTTGTGTACGTCGTGTTCTGAGTTGTGTGTCTGTGCTGCAGGGTTGCGTCAGTCTGAAGCAGAAATACTTTTTCTAAAACGTTTAAATACACTTTGTGTTCCTGCTTTGCTTTTATTCAGGCTGCAGAATTAAAGACACAAAAAATAAAGCTTTTTTTAAAAAAATAAATAAAATAAAAAAGCTTCAGACTGCAGCTTTTATGCTAAGCTAAGCTAGAGGTGGATTTCCAAAATATGGAAGTAAACATCTACAGATGTTCAGACCGTCGTTCTTTGTTTGATCCGAGCACAGAAGTCATTTCATGGTCACTTCTCTTCCTCTAAAGGTTTAAGGGATTAAATGTGAAGTGAGGATGCGTTTAAACTCACCGGTTACTTCACGTAAAAGACTAAAAAACCCCACTCTAAGGGTCCACCATCTTGTCTTCTTCTTCTGGTGGCCGGTAATCCTTGTTCTTCTTCTTCCTTCTGAAGTTTGAAGACAAATCTAAATATTTCAAATGTCCAAACTCTTGCAGACTTGGTCTCCACTGACCTGCAGCTTCTCTCACAGGATGGATCTCTACCTACCGCTGGATCAGAACCATCAACAGCTGCTTGTTGACTTGGAGACATGATCCAGATGTTGGAACAAGATGGAAAGACTCTCACATGTTAAGATCTGATTTATTTCTTGATCTAACAACACTTTTATTTAGGAGGCAGAATTAAAGTCGTTGTGTGTCTGGTTCCCACAGCTCCTCTGAGTCCTGATACTCACTTCCTAACAGAGCACACCTGAAGCTGCTCAGATTGACACAGCTCAACCTGATTGAGGGTTTTGTAGAATCATAGAAGTATCGATAGTAACGCCTCGATGCCGCTGGTTCAACATGTGTCAGTGCAGTGATATTCGTGCAAACACAGAACTCACGCTCACATCCAGAAATAGATTGACCCTGACTGTCTGGTGATTTTAATTTACAGACATAAATAGTCTGCTTCTTTTGTGCCTCTTGTCAGTCGGCTGTGCTGTGCAGGTTGTGTGATTAAAAAGAAGATTAAGTTAAAGCTGCAGCAGACTGACGTGTCTCTGCTGGAGGGAAAACCGACAGAGCGGGTTCTAGGAACAACATTCCTGCAGGAGGAAGATCTTCCTCAACGACAGAACTGTTGTCTGCCCCCTGGTGGATCTGTCTAAGACCTGCAGTCAGGACCGACTGTACATTTAATTACAGGGAAAAGGTTAAGAGGTTAAGAATATCATTGATATTTAAATGTGAATATTTACTGTATTGACTCAACCTATTATTACTTTATACATGATGTTAGACTAGCACTGATGCCTCCCAGCAAGCAGAAGGTTCTGGGTTCTAATCCAGGCCGACTGGTTCCATTCTGTGTGTAGTCTGCATGTTCTCCCTGTGTCCGTGTGGGTTCTCTCCAGGTTCTCCAGCTTCTTTCCACCGTCCAAAGACATGCTGGTTAGGTTCATTGGTGATTCTAAATCAGCCCCCCATGACCCTTCATAGGACAAGAGTTACAGAAGATGAATGAATGAATGAATGAATGATGTTAGACTAAAATCTAATGTATGTGGTCATTTACTTCATTTACTACAATCTGCATTTCATGATGCCACAATGCAATTTTATTTTATTTTTTTCCAATGTTCTTATAAAATATTATCTTAAAATGTGCATTAATTTATTCCATATTTGTGGATTATTTATTATTATTATATTTTTTAGATGTAGTTTGTTAGGATTAAATTATTTTGCGGAGGTTTTGATGTCCTACAAGCACTTCTATTGTATAATATATAAAATATTAAAAATTATTATATGCAAATTATTTATTTAAAAAATAAGTTGACTACAGGGTTTTTATCCTGGACTTCACTGAAAATCTATTTATTCTAGTGGTGGTTCATCAGGTCCAGTTAATCCTTCTCTGTGGCCTAAACTTTATCAACATCACTGACTTACATTTTAATATTTTCCCATTAATCTTATTAAATTATTAGTCTGTGAGTGTAGCTTAGCATTAGAGCTTTTATCCAATCATATTTCATCATATTTCAGCTATCCATTTGGTTGCAGATCTTCTTAGAAAGACGTTTTCACAGCGGCCTTTGAAGGAAAAGCTGGATATTGTGAGGAAAGGCCGCCCAACCCTGGAGCTAGCTAGCCTGACCCAGCCGGGGAAACTTTCAGGTCAGCAACTATGAGCGCTACCCTTGGTTGACAGGCTCTGAGGAGAACTCTAAATAGTTTCTAAAGTTCTGGTGATTAAATGAATTGTATTTACATCTGTTCTGTATATTTTTGTCATTTTATTGGGTCGACATTGATGCTTCTGCTGGATTTGACGTATGTGGCGCTGGTGGCTGCAGAGAGTGAGAGGAGACTTTATGAATTGTTCTAAGTGAGTTTCTTTCTTTAGTAATGACATTCATCTCTATATGAGATACCTGTCTATGATGCTACGTCCTGTTTTATTGTGTATCTGGATGATGTTGATGGTTTCTATAGCAGTGGATCATAACCATCGTATTAAGACGTTTTAATGAGGTCAGAGGTCATTGAAGGTCTAGGTGGTAAATACACGGCCCAACACTGGTTTATTCCCAAACTCTTATTCTGGAAGTTTGATGATTTTGCTCTCTTTTTAAACAGTGTGTTTATACTGCCCCCTAAAGGCCACAGTGTGCAGCTACATCAAGTGATAACTGTGTCTTTATAGTGCCCCCAGTGGCACAGAGTAAAAACTGATCAAGCTGCTTTTATTGAATCTGACACAAAACAAGACAACACAAAGTTAAAGACATGAGGACAGAAATGTTCTTCAGTAGATCATCATCATCAGTGTCATGAAAGCACAGATGCTAAACTATGGTTGACAAGTAAAATATCTTTGCAGTCGGTGAGCAGTCAACAATAAAATACTTGGAAAATTCAAAACAGCTGCAAAATAATTTAATCCCAACAAACTGCTTGTTTTACTACAGATTATTCTGAGCGACCGACAAACAGAAGGAAAATGTCTCTGAGATCTCACACAAGTCAAAGAGTTATCCAGAGTTTTTAGTTTGTGGTTGTGCATTTCTAAGCTGTGGCCACAAGATGTCGTACAATACTTTTTGGTAATCTTCCTGAAGACTGACACGCAAGAGGGTTTTGTTTTTTGTGCAACATGAAGAACAACCCTGACATCTGTTCACAAAAGACCAGAATGTGTGTAGTGATCATTCAACAAGAAGAAATTATACATTTTCTACATTTCTTTATAAAAATGAATCAAAACATCCTGAAATTAGGCAAAGAGAACCCCTTCAGACTAACGGAACAGAAACATTAGACTAAAATGAGCCAATATTACATATCAGAGAGCAGCTCCTCCAGGATTAAATCAGAGTCCATGTGTTCAGAAGTGTTTCCATCAATGTAATGAGACTCAGGTGTGGTTCAGTTCCTGGTTTAGTTTCAATAAATCAGGGATTTGTCTCAGTCTGATCTTCACAACACATGTTTGTGGACAAAGGAGCTTTCTGAGGAGCTCAGAGAAAGAGTTGTTGTTGCTCATCAGGCTGGAAAAGGTTCCAGAACCATCTCTAAACATGGGGGTGCTAATGTCCTGGTTTGGGCCTGTTCTGCTAGCCTGGGTGCCAGCCGAACTTAGTCCTGCCCACAACATTTTTTGGTCTGGAAGTTCGGTCTGGTGTCGCTCCGTTAAGGCGCAATTATGCTCGAACAGAAACTGTTCGGACCAATCAGATTCTCAGGGCGGGCTTTATACGATGATGGACAGATGATCAACAGTAACGTAACCACGTCACCAAAGAGCGCTTGGGTTGAATTTGTTTACAACAAAGATGGCTGCCGCTGGAGAACTGAGATGTAGATTCTGCCATGGAGTCTGTTCTAGAAGATATCGACAGCGCATTAATTTTAAAAGAGGAACAGATAAATGCGATCAAGGCATTTGTTAATCGGAAAGATGTTTTTGCCGTCCTTCGTACGGGATTCGGCAAAAGTTTAATTTATCAGCTGGCTCCGATGTTTTTTTTTTTTTTTTTTTCAAACTTTATTTAACGGACAGTCAAACAAGCTGGCTCCGATGGTCGCTAAGAATATGGGACACAACATGCGTCGCACACTCCGTTGCTCTGATTGGTTATAGGTCTATCCAATTGAGTGCAGAGGCATTTTTTTTCCTGGTTCGGTTGAAACACGCCCCATAATCACAGCCCTATGGAGCGGTACCAGACTCACATTCTGACTAGAATTGAGTATGGCTACGCCAGGCTACTGTTCTGCTGCATCTGGACCAGGACGGCTTGTCCTCATTGATGGACCAATGAATTGTGAATTCTACCAGTGAACTCTAAAAGAAAATGTCAGGACATCTGTCCATGAGCTGAATGTGAAGAGAAACTGGGTCATGCAGCAAGACAACGAGAACCAAGAACACAAGTGGTTCTACAGAAGAACGGTTAAAGAAGAACAAGATGAATGTTTAGGAACGGCCAAGTCAAAGTCCTGACCTTAATCCAATAGAAATGTTGTGGAAGGACCTGAAGCAAGCAGTTGATGTGAGGAAACCCACCAACATCTCAGAATTGAAGTGGTTCTGTTCTGAGGAATGGGCTAAAATTCCTCCAAGCTGCTGTAGACCACTGATCAGCTGTTACCAGAAACATTTAGTGACAAGGAGGTCACAGCAGAGACTGGACACAAGGAGGACATGATATGTAATATTGGCTCATTTTAGTCTAATAGTTTCTGTTCCATGTGTCTGACTGGCTTCTCTTTCTACTTTCAGGATGTTTTGAGTCATTTTTATTCAGACATGCAGAACCTTCTGATGAGTTGATAGAATAAATCCCTTGTTACCTCTGATCATCTGATCGTATCATATTGACCAGGTGTTTTTTCTTACAGCGTTTTATTTACAGTTCTTCAGTGTAGAACATCTTCTGTACATATTAACTTAAAGGATGACTTTCTCTTTTCTTTTATCCACTTCCAGAAACAACGGTCTCGTGACCTCGGAGCCGTAAAGCCCAAATCCGCTGAGTTTACAGACAGGGTTTCTACCGTGTTGAGCGACTGTCACAGGTTTGATGCCCAGTCATCAGAGTTCAGTTTCACTTCTGTGTCGGCGCTTCCTTCTCCTTCAGCCTTTTACTATTTCAGCAATAAATAAAAACTGAAACCATGAAAACATCTATATACACTCACTACATTAATCTCAGTCTGTTCTCCAGTATTTACACTAAACTCATTCACATTCAAATATATGTGTTTCCACGGCAACTGATCAAAGTCATCAGCTGATGAGGACGGTTTCATTTTCACATGTTTCCTTAATTTCCACTCCTGTTGTCCCGAGGTTACCTCCTCGTCCCCCTGTCCCCCTGCCCCCCCTCCTCATCTCCTCGTTTCATCTCCTGAGGCCTCTCCTTCTGCAATTTATGTGTCTCCCTTTCTCCTTTCTTGCTCTCCTCCTCTCCTCCTAGATGTTGCTCAGGCTCTGGGCGGTGGTCAGGGACCTCCTCCTCTCCTCCTAGATGTTGCTCAAGCTCTGGGCGGTGGTCAGGGACCTCCTCCTGTTCCGTCCCGACAGTTTCCTGAGCAGCGACTCCCTGAAGTTCTGACACAGGAGGAAGTAGATGAGCGGGTCGAGGCAGACGTTGAGCGCCGACAGGAAGAGCGTCCCCTCCTTGGCCTGGAACAGGATGAAGCGGGCGTCCCAGCTGAAGTCCGACACCTTCACCTGGCTCAGGGTGTAGGGCACCCGGCAGACGTGGTACGGAACGAAGCAGACAAAGAACACCGCCAGGATGCTGAAGATGCTTCGGTTGGACTTGCGGCAGACGTCGCTGCTGTCGCGTCGGACCCGGCGGTAGGACTGGTAGATCTTCCAGGCGATGGAGGCGTAGCAGAAGACGAGGACGAGCAGCGTCACCCAGAACAGAGAGATGCTGAAGAAGTTGGAGACCTGGTGCCACTGTATGCCCAGCGGCGTCTTCAGCTTCATGCACTGCTTGGCGTTCTGCTCATTGGCCGGCTGGCTCGTCAGGATGGCGTTGGGCAGGACGCAGAGGAGGAGGAGGCTCCAGGTGACGAGCGCCAGCACTCGGGCAAACCTGGCGTTCTGGAGGTGGCGCAGCGAGAAAACCCCGCCCACTCTGGCCCTGCAGGAAGAGGGGGACGAGGAGGAGGTGGAGTGTCCAATGATCTTGTCATAGCGCTCCAGGCTGATGAAGCCCATGAAGAGGATGCCCACGTACATGGAGGAGTAGAAGAGCACGGCGGTGTAGCGGCACATGATGACGTCGAGACGCCAGCCGCCGAGGCCCAGCTGAGCCCCCACCTTGAAGGGGAAGCTGAACAGCATGAGCAGGTCGGCCACCACCATGTTCTTCAGGAACACCACCAGGCCTGAGTCGGCGGGGACCCGGAAGAAGATCCAGGCGGCCACGCTGTTCAGGGACACGCCCACCAGGAAGATGACAAAGTAGAGCGACGGGAGGATCTGGTCGGTGAAGATGCTGCTGAAGTCTGATTGGTTGGTGGGGAGGTGGGTGGAGTTGATGGGATCCATCCCTGGAGACACAAACACAGACGGTCATGATACACGCTGAAGGTTTTCTAGTTTGAAGGTTTGAAAGGTTTTATTGTTCATTTGTGTTAAGTTTTGAGTCTCCTGCATCTTTTTGTGGGTGTTTAGAGTTAGTTTGTGTTTCTGTCCTTTGTTGATCTCTCATGTAGAGTCTTGAGAGTCTTTGTGGAAGTTTTGAGTCTTTTTGTTTAGATTTTCTTGTTGTTTCTAATGTTTTTGTTGCTGTTTTTTGTCTCTTTGTGTTTTTTCTTGCTTCAAACTGAAGCTTTGGCCTCTCAACTCTCCAGGACCTGTTCATCTCCAGACCTGAACCCCTGTGTACGGCTCATCATCGTCGTCACTCTGAGTCACAGTGTCAATAAACTAATGTATGAATGGAATAATTTCGTGTGAAATCACTGTGATTCAGACACTGAAGCGCTGGTTAAAACCAGTTTTAGATTTTCTCCACAGCTGCTTCCGTCTCTGCTGCCTTTTATGTCCATGGACTGGACGCTGCCGACTCTCAGCCACGAGCACAAATAAATAAAACTCTTGTTGGTCCGGTTGTACGCACACAAGCTTCCCCCCGGCCGCCGACTCATCCCGGTCCAACACAAACCAACGGCCCACTTCATTCCCTCTTATGAAAACAGGACGGAGGACGACGCCCGGCTGTCGTCTTCTTTCTGGTCTGATTTTAAACTCCTCTGATTTCTGCCGTTATTTGATCGAAGCACCAACGACAAAATAAAACGTCATAATCTAAAAAAGATCAATCTTTTACAACTTCCTGTGTTTATACTGAGAGGATTATTTTACATGAAACACCTGTGACTCCACAGCTGCAGCGACTTTCTCTGGAATATGAAGATTTACAGTTTTCAGCAAGCAGCTAAAAATAAAACTGAACTTCTAGAGGTCACCTGTTGACTGAAACGTCCTCGGTCTGAGTTTATAGTGTCGAATAAATACATGTAATATACACGATGCTGACAACACAGCTGCAGCAAATAACACATGAAGCACTGACTTCAGATTAATGCAGCAGAATAAACAGCAGCACATTCCTTCACCAGACCGTGTGGCTATAAAGCGATGTCGCTCCACTTCCTCTGTTCGCTCTCATCATAACTACCACAGAAACCAGATGCTGTTGTCATCTGAATGGTTATGAAACGTGTTTGCTCAAACAAACCGAGGTGGAGGTCACCTGACTAATGAACAAACGTCCTCCACCAACACATCTGATTTTATTCTGGAGAGTTGTTCTGGACTCTCTCCGTTGGGAACTGATTCTGCCCCTGCAAAGATCTGGGGGCGGGGCTTAATGTGGTGATGGACATGGAAGGTTTTCAGTCATCCAGGTCACAGGTGATCCCAGACCTACACCTGAAGAAGACGTACAGGTGTAGGAGGAGAGCTGAATCCTGACTTGACAACTTCCTGCAACTATGGATGTGATCATTAAGAGATTCTAGTCAGGAAGATAGGAGGAGCTACTATTAGCTGGGAGGCTATGAAGCTAAGAGGAGCTACTATTAGCTGGGAGGCTATGAAGCTAGGAGAAGCTACTGTTAGCTGGGAGGCTATGAAGCTAAGAGGAGCTACTGTTAGCTGGGTGTGACCTTCAGGTGGACTCCACCCACAGATGTTCCTGATAAAATCCTAAACTCTCCACCTTCATTTAGAGCTGGACACTTGGAGGAAACGTCGTCTACAAACACAACAAGTCCAGATGAGTTTGACTCAGCTTTATTTTTAGTTAAACTAAATGATCCTGATTGGTTGGAGGACTGTCCAGTCACATGTAGAGTATTTTTCCCTCTGTTATCAGCTCAAACTCGTCCCATAATGAAATCCAGATGTCTGGAGACTCTGATCCTGATGAGAGCTGAGTCTAGAGAGTCCTGCAGCGATCAAACTCCAGATCTAGGCTTACAGCTGATGCACACAGATGTAATTTGGCTTCTAGAGATGAGCTGGTGCAGGATGTGAGTCATGTATTTTAGAGAATGTGTGACTTCTGTTTACTTTGAAGGAACCAGAGTGGTATTTCATCGGTAATGTTTTCTGTCATCAGCATCATTGTTTTCTCTATAACTTGCAGTTTCCACAGAGTTTCGTTTTACTCTAAGATCAGTGGCCTACCTGTCAGAACTGTCCCACACACAACCACTGCACAATCACACCTCCCACCCCCACTCAATCACCACCAACCACACAAACAACAGACCAACATTTAATAACTGAAGTCTTCTATCAACAGGCAGACCACAGACACAGTTTTTAAAGTTGTTTTTTTATTATATTTATTACCCATACTGCCTCTACAATAACAGAAATAAATAATCCCTGTACTTCCTGTTTGTATTTGCACTTTATTCAGTTCAAATCCTCAATGGACGCTTTTTGTTCTTGCACATTATGATGCTCACATGTGCCTTAAAAGGCCCCAGGGGACAAAGAAAGTTTCCTGAATCTGAATCTGAATCTGCAATCCACAGTCAGACAGACTGAAGACGACTGTTCCTCTCCACAGGAGTGGTCCACCAACAAAGATCACTCCATAATAGTCTGAGAGGTCCCAGAGGAACCCAGGGGAACTTCTAAGCAGCTAAAGGCCTCTCTCTCATTGGCTGATGTTAATGTTGATGAATCCACTGAACCACCTTGGTGTGATGCAGAGGTTGCGCTAGACTTTTTTGTTGTCTGTCATTTTGGCTGACACGGTCATAAAAATCCAGTCATAACCCATTTTTATCCGTCACTTTAATTTTTTAAAATGATAATAATGACATATTCAATAGCATTTAATTTTCATTCATTTTTAATTAATATTCAGTAGCGGTGGAAAAAAAGATTCGGTACATATAACTGGTCATCAAAGACGACTCAAGAATCATGAATCTAGAGTCTATTTAACTGAGTCAGTTGAGTCCTACCATGTTTGATTGATAATAAACTGCACCATTCAAACATCTCACTCAGCAGAAAAACAAAACGTAATACCCAACTTGACCACTAGCAAACTAAGGCTCTCAGACACTCACCAACTTACGCACAATACGCAGAGAAACGAAACATAACCGACTCATAACCTCTGCTCATGGATTCCTGCTTAACCGAGTCAGCAGTTGATGTGAGGAAACCCACCAACATCTCAGAACTGAAGTGGTTCTGTTCTGAGGAATGGGCTAAAATTCCTCCAAGCTGCTGTAGACCACTGATCAGCAGTTACCAGAAACATTTAGTGACAAGGAGGTCACGGCAGATACTGGAAACAAGGAGGACATGATATGTAATATTGGCTCATTTTAGTCTGATATTAGTATTTAATGTGTCTGATTGGCTTCTCTGTCTACGTTCATGATAAAGAGGTACATTGAAACATTTTTCATGACTGGATAAAAAACTAGTTGGTGGAAAACTCTCCATTAGCTCCAGTAGCTGCACTGAGGTCATGGAATAAATAACTGCATCCCACACACACACGACATTTGCATGAACTAACAAATAACTGAATAAACAAACAGGACTCTAATTATAGCATGTGACGTTTTGTTTTGAGAATTAAACACAGGTCTTCATGTGAATCTTGTCAGCCTCTTTAATCAGCTCTTCTTCCTCCTCTGCAGAAAGCACAGCATCTGGGTTCACTGACAGGAAGCAAAAATATCGGAAGGAAAATACTCGAAGAAAACCAGAATCTAAGAGATAAAACCTCAACGCGCTAATTAATCTGCTAACGACCAACAGTTGGTTTCACAACCAGTGACAGAAATTTGATGCAGATGTTTAAGAAAAACAAAGATGATTAGAGTTCGTTAAGGAGCCGCTGCACATTCTACCATATAGAACAAGTAGTTTAGTTTAAGTAAGTGGGCGTGGCCTATGTAATGACATGAGGCTGAATTAAAGGAATGAAGGGATGTAAAGCTCTTGAGGGGCCAAACTGCTGTTCATGACTTATTTAATGAAACACATGGTGACTATTACTGCAGCATCAGCTTCCAGAATGTTTTTATTTAAAATATTTTGACCTCTTTTACTTTCAGTTAATTAAAGCGTCATCTAGTCCCAGTTTAGGCATCAGCAAAAGAAGGTTAATAATAACAAGCTTAATAAGAGTAATAACGACAATAATAATTTGAACAATGTTTCCCCGTTCAAACAGCCTCTGATCGACCCAGGACAACAACCTCCTGATCATCATTAGTTATATTATTTAGCAGTGACTGTACTCACCATGTAAACAGATGTGCAGATGTCAGGGTCCCATACAGACGTGGCCTTTACTTCTGATCTAATCTCTGCAGTGTGAAGTGAAGAGCACAGAGGATAAACTCTTATAGTCTGTGGAGGAGTTCCACTTCCTCTTTCTCTCTCTCTCTCTCTCTGACTATCCCTCCCTTATTTAACCTCGTCCTCTTTCTCTCTCTCTCTCTCTCTTTGTCTCTTTCGCTCTGATGGTCAGAAATACTCAGAGCAGATGAAACTTTCTGCGAATGTTCAGAAGTAAAAACAGTTGAGTTCATCATCAGCTATAATTTGATGCATGTAAGCAGCCACTCATCCAGACTCATCAAACCGACCTCAGAGACCTCAGAGACCTCAGAGACTTCTTGAACGCACCACGGAGACAATAGCTAACGAGCAGCTGATACATGACAGGAGATATCTCTTCATACCAGCAGGTGGCAGCAGTCTGGATTTGTCATTCAAAAGAGGAAACAGGTGGCGCTACTATTAGCTGAGAGACAAGGAATTTAGGAGGCTAGGAAGAGCTACTGTTAGCTGGTAGGAAAAGAAGCTAGGTAGAGCTACTATTAGCTCGGAAGCTAGGAAGCTGGGAGGAGCACCTATTAGCTGGGACACTGGGAAGCTAGGAGGCTAGGAAGCGCTAGTATTAGCTGGGACACTAGGAAGCTAGGAAGACCTACTATTAGCTGGGATGCTGGGAAGCTAGGAGGCTAGGGAGAGCTAGTATTAGCTGGGATGCTAGGAAACTAGGAGGAGCTACTATTAGTTGGTAGGAAAATAAGTTAGGTGGAGCTACTGTTAGCTGGAAAGCGAGGGAACTGGGATGAGCTACTATTAGCTGGGTTGCTAGGAAGCTAGGAGGAACTACTATTAGCTGGGACACTGGGAAGCTAGGAAGCTAAGAGGCTAGGAAGCGAAGGTATTAGCTGGGATGCTATGAAGCTATGAGGAGCTACTATTAACTGAGAGACAAGGAAGCTGGGAAGCTAGGAAGAGCTAGTATTAGCTGGGATGCTAGGAAGCCAGGGGAGCTACTGTTTGTTGATAGGACAAGAAGCTAGGTAGAGCTACTGTTAGCTGGGAAGCTAAGAAGAGCTACGAACAAAAACGTATAAACTCAGTGTTTCATGAGAGAAGTCAACCACAACCTGCAGTTCCTCTAACATCCACTAGAGGACCCAACGATAGACCCCGCCCCCAGGAGTCCTCTAAGATGGAGGCACATAGAGACGCCACACTGAGCTTCAAAAGAGCAGGTCATGTAGGCTCTGTGGTGCAATGGATAGCGCGTTGGACTTCTAGCTAACCTCTGAGGAAGAGATTCAAAGGTTGTGGGTTCGAGTCCCACTAGAGTCGTTAAATCTTGTGTCTTGTCTTGTTTTCCTTTACTCCAACATTAAACACATTTCTTCAGACTGCTGTCTGGGTCTTAGGTGGAGTCAGACACTGCCAAGATGGAGACACCCTTAAACACCTCAGTGAGCTTCAAAACAGGAAAGAGAAGGCTTCATCCATCTTTATTCAGTTACAACTGAAGTTGGAAACAACTTCCAGAAGCTGCAGCTCTTCTTGTTTGAACTTGATTTAATAAAATGTTCTATCAACAATGTGAGCACTCAGCAGATGACCTCTGTGGACTCAGAGTTTTACTACATGTCCAGATAAATATAACACGCTCATGGTTGATCTGAATCCTGAGCTGGTGTCAGATAAACTCAGGTCGTCTGTCTTAAACAACAGGACATGATTCAGACCCAACCTGGACACATGTCCTCTGTCCTTTATTTAGCTCCTCATCTTCCTACCCTCACACCCCTCCTCCCCCCGTTCCTTTCCCTTCCTTTCTCCCAGTATAACCTGCTCTGTGGGGAGGGGGAGGACCCTGTCCTCCATCCTCTGCAGCTCTGCGTCAACTTCATTCATGTTTGTTTGAGGAAATTAAACAAAGTTAATTTATGAATGAGCGTTCCAGAGCTGAGAGCTCGTCCCGGCCTTTCTAAGGATTAAACAGAGGAAAGAGGGATTAGAGATGTGTTTAAAGTAAAATGATCTAAAACACGAGTCGGCCTCAAACTAAAGATAACACTGAATGCTGCAGCTGCAACCAGACTTATATCACTGCTCCTGTGTATTTACATGTTAGAGGTCTGAACAGAGCAGCTGTGTTAAAGTACAGGGATGTGAGCAGAGGGGAGGAAAGCTAACAGCAGAATTTAAATAAGAGGCAGTGATGACGTCGGAGGTAAAGGAAGGTCAGTGTCTGTTCATCGTCATCAGTCTGAACGGGACAATTTATTTATTAATCATTTTATTTGTCTATAAAGATGGATGAACCCTCCTCCTCCTGACTGAAGCTCAGTGTGGCGTCTCAGGGCGTCTCCATCTTAGCGGAGCCTGACTCCACCTAAAAAAGGAACCTTCCTTCCTTCCTTCCATCTTTCCCTCTTTCCTCCCTCTTTCTTACCTTCCCTTCCTCTTTCTTTCCCTCCTTCCTCCCTTCCTTCCATATTTCCCTCCTTCCCTCATCTTACTTTCCTTCCTTCCTTCCTTTCTTCCTCCCCTCCCTCAATCTTTCCCTCCATCTTTCCTTCCATCTTTCCTTCCCTCCTTCTTCCCTTCCTTCCATCTTTTACTCATTCTGACCCCTTGTATAATAATAATTTGACGTTTACTGATTTAACACCGTCATTGTTTTTCTCAGCTCTGTGTAACATGTGAATGGTTCTAAATCAACACAATAGATTTGATAGATATCAGTAGAAGGACCAACTCTGTGTAACATTTCCTGTTTTGTATTAAAGTCCGTTAGAGTTCCCCCACAGCGCCCCCTTCAGCCCGGGTCCGGTTTAAGGTCAGGTCTAAGGTCAGGTGTAGATACCAGTGGGTTCATGTTGCTCTGAGGGGAAACCCAGCGTGTTCTCTGGATGTTTTGTGGACTCTGCTGGCGTTCGCGTGTCTCCGTGGACTCGTCCGCCCACGCTGCCGAGCTCAGAGAAGAATGGGAGGAAGAGGAATCCAGCGGGGAGGAGGAAGATACCCGACACGAGAGGAGGAAGTGGAGGATCTCTGTTCATCTCTGCTGAAACAACAACCAACACCTGCGCTACTGTGGTGACCGAGGGACAGTGAACGCATCCCTGCTGAGCTCTGCTGCCTTCACTCTTATTTGTTTTTACTTTGACTGAATTTAAAATGAAATGTTTTTATCTTTCTGATTCGACTGTCGTCCTCATTGCTGAAGGTCAACTGATCCCAGCAGCAGATGTTCATGGTCCCAGAGGATTAATCCTTCTGATCCTTCTGACAACTGGTCTTCAGATTTATACTGTCGCTCCACCATCAGTTAAACATTATTATCCAGTTAATTTGTTCTGTTGGCTTTTACTGCTGATCAGTTTGTTGTTCATTTAATGTGGGGTTTTATCAGTATTATATTTTTTTAAACTTTATTCATTTCCATTTATTGTTCTGTTATTTGAGGCATGTCTTTTAAGTTGTATTTTATTTATTTAACAAACATTTTACAAGTCTGTTTTATTGGAGCCGTGGAATAGAAATAAAGCTTCTGATGTGTTGAAGTTTCTCTTCTCTATTGGATTATATTTTGTATTTATTTTACATATAGAATAGAATAGAATAGAATAGAATGCCTTTATTGTCATTAAACACATGTACAATGAGATTAAAGCCGTGCTGTGAACAAAAAACAAAAATACAGTATAAACAGACATGAAAAATATATACAGTATAAATATAGAGGTGCACAGTCCTGAGGAGATTTGCAGAAATAAATATGGTGAATGTACAGTATGTAAGTATAAATATATAAATATATATTGCACATTAATGGAATATATATTTTTACATATATTTTATGTCCGTTTAATTGTTTGATTGTAGTTTTTGATGGATTGAAGTTGTATTTATTTTCATTTATTTATTATATGTTATTTATAACAATAAAAAGTTAATTTATAATTGATATTTAACACGTTTTGTTTTATTTTTATGTTCTTTCTGAATGAGTCTGTAGTCCTGATCCAGGCGGAGGCTCCGGTCCGTGGTTTAGCTCTTACCCCGGATCCGGCGACCCTGCTCGGGTTTACCCTCCCACTCTTTCACCGGTCTACAGGAAGTTGACTTAAAAACACGAACGGAAGCCGTTTGTCCCTAAAAATGGATTAATATTTTTATTTTTTACGGACTCCCAGAGCCACCGATCCCTCCAGAGGATGTCTGCCTCGGCGAGGAGCGGAGACATCATCCACCTGAATGTCGGAGGGAAGAGGTGAGGCCGAGGGGCCGCTAGCTAGCTAGCTAACCCCGGCTAGCTAGCTAACCCCGGCTAGCCACCGGACAATGCTAACACAGCGTCCATTATCGGACACACCCCTCAACATTTCGCAGATTTCCAGTGATTCTATTGTGCTTTAATCTTAAAGTCACATTAAATCGAATCAATAAACACATGTTCTTCATTTAATAGACAGTTAATTACTCACAGAATAGACTTTATGTACTTTTAACCCAAAATCCAAAGGTCGCGTCCAGCGCTTTTTCAGTTCATTGTGATTTCTTTTCAAGCTTCAACATCAAATAAATTATAAATTATAATAGTTATTAGCCAAAAAAAGAAAACAAACCCATAATAGCTGAAATGGATTTTATTGACGGGATAAATCAATTTATTGTTGGCCTTGTGTCCGACGATGGAAACAGGACAACAGTCATGGAGATGTGTTGATGTTAAGCTAGTTGTTAGCTAGCTAGCTCCTGGCTAGCAAACTCACAAAAACTACTAGAAAAACACAAATAAGTTGTAATTTATCAACAAAGTTTGTCTTTATTTAATTTATAATAACTTTGTAAAAACGTATCTATGAGAATGGAAGTTATAAATGTGGCTAACGATGCATGAATGTGATTTAGCATCTAGCTAGCATCATTTACTTTGTGGTGTTTTTAGGATTTATTATAATTTACAAAAATCACATAAAGTCTGTAAAAATAAATCTGTAATCTGATTCTCTCGCTGCAGCATTTTTAATAATCTGGAGGTTTTTAATAATGAACAGATGAATTAAAGGACATGTCAGAGAGAGTTAAAAAATAAATATACAGACACACAGGTATCAGGGCGTAGTAGAGGCATTAGGGTGTAGCAGAGGTATTAGGGTGTAGTAGGGGTATCAGGGTGTAGTAGGGGTGTCAGGGTGTAGTAGGGGTATCAGGGTGTAGTAGGGGTATTAGGGTGTAGCAGAGGTATTAGGGTGTAGTAGGGGTGTCAGGGTGTAGTAGGGGTATCAGGGTGTAGTAGGGGTGTCAGGGTGTAGTAGGGGTGTCAGGGCGTAGTAGAGGTATCAGGGTGTAGTAGGGGTGTCAGGGTGTAGTAGGGGTGTCAGGGCATAGTAGAGGTATCAGGGTGTAGTAGGGGTGTCAGGGTGTAGTAGAGGTGTCAGGGTGTAGTAGGGGTGTCAGGGCATAGTAGAGGTATCAGGGTGTAGTAGGGGTGTCAGGGTGTAGTAGGGGTGTCAGGGTGTAGTAGGGGTGTCAGGGCGTAGTAGGGCGTAGTAGAGGTATTAGGGTGTAGTAGGGGTATCAGGGTGTAGTAGGGGTGTCAGGGCGTAGTAGGGGTGTCAGGGTGTAGTAGGGGTGTCAGGGTGTAGTAGGGGTGTCAGGGCGTAGTAGAGGTACACAGATGGCAGAATATTGAACAAGTTAGTGTCTTTGAATGTTCAAGTGTTTTCAGGATTGTTCAGAGTTTAGTTTAATGACAGCTCTGGGGTAGAAGCTGTTATTCAGTCTGTTCGTTTTGGCTTTGATCGTCCTGAACCGGTGGTGACCGGGGTGGGATGGGTCTCTGAGGATGCTGGGGGCGATGGGCGTTTTGGGCGGCGTTAATGACCCTCAGCAATCAGCGCCTTCCTTTCTGCAAACCACAGCGAGACGCCGTAGCTCAGCCCCGTCTCCACGGTGCCGCGGTGAAAAGATATGAGCTCGAGGATTATCACAGTAGAAGCTGATGCCAGAGAAACTAGATGATTACTGGTGTCCCGTTAGGAGGATGAGACTGGATCAAACCTTGTGTCGTTTATTTTTATTAGTCTGAAATCTGATTTGTTCGTTTACAGGTTCAGCACCTCCCGACAGACTCTCACCTGGGTTCCTGACTCCTTCTTCTCCAGGTCGGTCAGAGAAACTACAGCTCATCATCTGGTGCCTCTAATCCATCGACGCCTCCAGAGCCAGAATTCAGAATCACAGCAGTTTTACAGACGGACGCAAGTTAAGATCAGTTAATAATTAAAAAAGATTACGTCTGCTTGGGAACGCCAGGTGATAAAGAGGCTCTGGAGGCGTCTGCAGTTAAAGACTAAAGGCATTTAAAGACGTTTTTCTTTTATTATATCTGCTGCGTTTCTATCCAACATCTTAACGGTGTTTTGTTTTTGTCTTCAGTCTCTTGAGCGGACGCATCTCGACCCTGAAGGATGAGACCGGAGCGGTAAGCGCCGCAGAGACGCAGCGTCTTAGATCCTTGTCGTTCTCGTCCTGTCTCTGACTCGTTCCCTCCTCTCTCGCCGTAGATCTTCATCGACAGGGACCCCTCCCTGTTCGCCACCATCCTCAACTTCCTGCGGACCAAAGAGCTGCACCCCCGCTCCATCAACGTGCACATGCTCATGCACGAGGCCGAGTTTTATGGCATCACGCCGCTGGGTGAGAGAGAACGACTCAAGACCCTGAAAGAAACCTTTAAAAACTCATTAATGCTCCAAACCTGTTTGTTTGTTTGTTTGTTACTAATTTGAATCTTTAGTTTAAAAAATAAGAGCCCCGTAGATATGAGTCTAAAGGGAACGTAACCGTACCCACAATCCAACTGATATAGTTTTTATTATCGTCTGTGAGTCCATCCACACGGTTCTCCATCTTCATACATGTTCCTTTGCCTCCATCTATTGGGGCATCTTTGAGTATCCATAGAGACCAGGGTCGTAAATATGGACCTGATAGTTCTGGAGGTAGTCCTGATTTATTTTTTATCTCTTTAGGCGACACCCACCTCCCAGCGGAGACGTTTTTATACCTCAGCTGACTATTTTTTTGTTCTAAACTCCAGTAAAATATAAATACGTGATTGATTTTTTGTTTTATATGTTTCTTCCAGTCCGAAAGCTGCAGCTGTGTGACGAACTTGACCGATCGTCCTGTGGAAACGTGCTGTTCAACGGCTACCTGCCTCCTCCAGGTACTTCACACAGTCATCACAGTGAGCTAGTAATACACGTGGAACCAGCTGCTGATGGTTCTGATCCAGCTGTTGATGGTTCTGGTCCAGCGGTAGGTAGAGATCCATTATTGAGGATATATATGTTTTAACCTTTGACCTTCCGTCCTCTCAGTGTATCCGGCGAAGCGTCGGAACCGTCACAGCGTGGCGGGGTCGCAGTTCATGGCGGGCCGAGCCTTGCCCGTAGAGAGGGCGCCGGTCCGACGCAGCAACACGATGCCCCCCAACCTGGGGAACTCTGGGATGCTGGGGAGGTCCATGATGGAGGAGAGGCCGTCTGGAGGTCAACATACCTGCCGTGTTTTTATTTATCTGTGTTTAAAGGAAGCCTCGTGACCAACACGTCTGGTTTCTGATCCGTCTGCAGGTCTGGTGTCGGACCCCGGCTTGGTTCGGATCATCTGTGGTCATCATAACTGGATCGCCGTGGCCTACACCCAGTTTGTCGTCTGCTACAGGTAAAAACAGTGTCCAGCTTCTGATTGGTCGGTTTGTCACATGTACCAAGTTTAAATGTGTTTACGTCAGACCTCAGCTAGAACCGGTTGTTATTGACTCTGAGACATAAACCTTATTTAGTTTTAAGACAAAGATCAACATTATTTACTTGTTCATATTTATTGATGTAAAAATAATATTTCTGAACCTTTAATCTTCACTATTATACAAAACTCTCTCCATCCAAGCTAAAATAGCATTCATCTGTCCACTTTATTAGGTACACTTCACCATTTACTGAAGAAAACTCCTAAGATAATAATTTAGGTTTGTAAATATACTGTACCCTCTAACCTGGCCAGTTCATTAGGTACACTAGTGGAAACGAATGTAACAGCCCTGGTCTAACTTATCTTACTTGTTTTTTATTATATATTTATATTTAAGGTGCACGTTCGGTCCATGCTGTTTTCATTTAGTATTAAATGCTGAAGTGTTACGGAGCCTGGCCAGTTCATTAGGTACACCAGTGAATGCGTTTCTCTGCTCAGGGTGAAGGAGTCGACCGGCTGGCAGCAGGTCTTCACCTCTCCTCGTCTGGACTGGATGATCGACCGAGTGGCGCTCAACGCCAAAGTGATGGGCGGCTCGCTGGGAGACAACGACAAGATGGTGGCCGTTGCCTCGGTGACGGAGATCATCCTCTGGTCCATCTGTCCGGACGGCAACGGGAACGAGATCGGTTCGAGCTTTTCTTACTTTACCTGGAGTTAACTCGCTGAAAGCTGAAGATGAAACTGAAAGCACGTCTCTGTCCCACAGGCGTCTTCAGTCTGAACGTCCCCGCCGAGGCGCTCTTCTTCGTTGGTAACCAGCTGATCGCCACAAGCCACACGGGGAAGGTCGGCGTCTGGAACGCCGTCACCAAACACTGGCAGGTGGGTGGAGCTTGGTCGACCCGGACGATGGCGGCTACGTCCCAGTGGACCAATGACTGGGGTCGGGAGACGTCTCCCCGTTACCATGGAGACCAGTTTACATCTAAACAGTTTACATCTAAACATGAATCAGTGTAGAAAGTTACTGATGAAGAGGAGAGGAGGAAGAGGAGAGAAAGAAGGAGGAGGAGGAGGAGGAGGAGAGGAAGAAGAATGAGGAGGAGGAGGAGGAGAAAGAAGAAGGAGAGGAAGGAAGAAGGAGGAAGAATGAGGAGGAGGAGAGGAGGAAGAAAGAGGAGGAGGAGAGGAGGAAGAAGAAGGAGAGGAAGGAAGAAGGAGGAGGAGAGGAAGAAGAAAGAGGAGGAGGAGAGAAAGGAGGAGGAGGAGAGGTGGAGGAGGAGAGGAAGGAGGAGGAGAGGAAGGAGGAGGGGGAGAGAGAGGAGAAAGACGGAGGAGGAGAGAAAGAAAAGAGGAGGGGAGGAAAGGAGAAAGAGGAGGAGGAGAGAGAAGAGGAGGAGGAGAGGAAGAAAGGAGGAGAGGAAGAAAGGAGGAAGAAGAAAGAGGAGGAGGAGGGGGAGAGAAACGAGAAAGAGGAGTAGAGGAGGAAGGGGAAGAAGAAGAAGGAAGATGGAGGAGTAGAAAGTGTAGGAGAAAGAGGAGAAGGATCACATGAACATTAGAATCTGTTGATTGATTGGTGTGATGTTCTCCGTCATGTTCTCCGTCATGTTCTCCGTCATGTTCTCCGTCCTCTCTCCTCAGAACCAGGACGTTGTTCCCATCAGTAGCTACGACACCGCTGGTTCCTTCCTGATCCTGGGCTGTAACAACGGATCCATCTACTACATAGGTATCAGAACGTCTGCAGCACTAGAACCATTCAGTTCCACCGTGGTTCTTCTGTAAACACTGACTCTGTTTCTGTCAGACGTCCAGAAGTTTCCTCTGAGGATGAAGGACAACGATCTGCTGGTGACGGAGCTGTACCGAGACCCGACTGAGGACGCCATCACTGCCCTCAGCGTCTACCTCACCCCTAAAACCAGTACGCAGCAGGACCTGATCCAGCTTCACTCAGTCTGGTTCTAGACTCTGATGATCAGCTTCACTCAGTCTGGTTCTAGACTCTGATGATCCAGCTTCACTGAGTCTGGTTCTAGACTCTGATCATCAACCTCTGACCCGTGTGTTCAGGTGACAGCGGGAACTGGATCGAGATTGCGTACGGGACCAGTTCTGGGACGGTCCGGGTCATCGTTCAGCATCCAGAGACCGTCGGCTCGGGCCCTCAGCTCTTCCAGACCTTCTCCGTCCACCGGAGCCCCGTCACCAAGATCATGCTGTCAGAGAAACACCTGATCTCAGGTAAGAGGCAGAGAGATTTACTGGACTGAATCCAGTCGACTCTAGGAGAAGACAAGGAAGACAAGGACAGACTTTAGGAAGACACAGGAGACCAACTCTAGGAGAAGACAAGGAAGACAAGGACAGACTTTAGGAAGACACAGGAGACCAACTCAAGGACATTTAGGACCAGGTCTTAGAAGCAGCTCGTCTCCAGACCAGGTCCCTGATCTCCTCGTCCTGTTCTCTTCAGTTTGTGCAGATAACAACCACGTGAGGACGTGGACGGTCACTCGCTTCAGAGGGATGATCTCCACCCAGCCGGGCTCCACGCCGCTCACCTCCTTCAAGATCCTCAGCCTGGACGACGTGGACGGACACGGAGGCTGCAGCGCCGGCACAGAGATCGGTAACGGTTCACACCTGTAGACACGTGAGCAGGGTTTAGAGCGTCCTGCCCCGGGCTGAGGGGGTTCTGTGTCTGGTTTCAGGACCGTACGGGGAGAGAGACGACCAGCAGGTGTTCATCCAGAGAGTCGTCCCAGACACAGATAAACTCTACGTCAGACTGTCGTCCAACGGGAAGAGGTAGGACACGTCCTCTAGGATTCAGTTTATTACTGAAGAATAAAAGATTCAGAGCGGGACCAGACCGGGTCTCTGCAGGTCTGGAGAGTACGACAGAGATAAAGAAGGAAAACGACTCAGTCAGTCCTGATAAATCTGTAAACCCGTGTGTCCAGGGTGTGTGAGGTGCGTTCTGTTGACGGGACGTCCATCACGGCCTTCATGGTCCACGAGTGCGAGGGCTCGAGTCGCATCGGCTCCCGGCCCCGTCGCTACCTCTTCAGCGGCCACAGCAACGGCAGCATCCAGATGTGGGACCTGACCACCGCCATGGAGATCGCCGGCAAGGTCGACATCAGAGGTACGACCGTCTGAGTGAGGGCGTGTCCAGATTGGCTCTGTGATTGGTCGGGCACTGAGTGACCTGTGCTCTCATTGGCTGTCTTTCAGCGCTCGGTGGACCGACGGAGGAGGAGCTGCTGGAGCTGCTGGACCAGTGTGACCTGGCTCTGACCAGAACACCTGACAGTACGCCGAGGGCTTCTACCTGCAGGTACCAGCACACGCTGACAGGGTCAGACATTAAAACGTTAAAATTATAAAACAAGGAACTTTAGGCTCTCATCTAAATACAACATTAGTTAAAGATGAAGAAGTTCAAAACATGTGGAACAGACTGAACCAGAGATGAACAAGAAAAACAGAGGAATGAAAACTAGTCTCACTTCCTGTCCTTCTCTTCAAAATAAAAGCAGCAGTTTGATGTAGAGGTTCTGTTGTTGTTCACTGCTCTGTTTGTTGTTGATTCTTGTCTCTTCTTGTCTCTTCCTGTCTCTTCTTGTCTCTTCCTGTCTCTTCTTGTCTCTTCCTGTCTCTTCCTGTCTCTTCTTGTCTCTTCTTGTCTCTTCTTGTCTCTTCCTGTCTCTTCTTGTCTCTTCTTGTCTCTTCTTGTCTCTTCCTGTCTCTTCAGTCTTTACTCTCAGCTCAGCGACAGTTTCAGGACCGAGCGCCTCCTCTCTGCAGCAGGAGGACGAGGAGCGGCCGGAGGTTCGGGTTCGTCGGCCTCGCTGTGCGGCACCCTCCCCCGCCAGGCCCCGCCCCCTGTGCCCCTCGCCAAACCGGGCCGGGACACCGGACTCGCCGCCGGGACGCATTCCCTCGCCGTCCCCAGCCCCGCCCACAGCTCCGGCTCCAGCCAGACGCCGAGCCCCCGCCCCTCCAGACACCCGGACAAAGACTGGGGGTCCCTGCGCAGGGGGAGCTTCGTGGAGCGCTGCCAGGAGCTCGCCAAGGGCTCGGAGGCTAACGCCGGTTTCCCGTCGGGGTCGGAGGGCGTGAGGCGGAGCTTAGCGGTGTGCAGTGAGTTGGAGGCCAGGTTCGGCCTCAGGACGCCCACCACCTTCTCCGTGTCTCCTGGCGCTCGCCACTCACCTGCAACACATTCGCCATCGCTGTCGACGTCACCGCTATCCTCGGCGCCATCGCCACAACGCAGAGCCACGCCCTCCTCCTCCTCGTCAGCAAGCCCCGCCTCCACAGCCGCGAGCCCGTCCCGCTCTCAGACGTCCTCTTTGCCTCGCCGGGGGGCTGCTGGGTCGCCCGTCGACCCCCCCAGAGAGGCCCCAGAAAGCCCCCCGAATCCAGACAGCCCCCCCGACGCTGCCGCCGCCACCGCTGCTGCTGCTGCCCCCCCCACCAGCCCCAAACCACACATGAGCGAGACCAGCTTCTGACCCCTGTAGACATCCTGTTGCCGTGGTAACCACAGGCTCCACTAACAGAACATGAATAACCATAACCTTCTTCTTCTTCTGCTACTATTTATGGCAGCTTTCATGCTAGCCAGCCACCGTTAAGACAGAAGAAGAAGACGTAGAGGACATGTTGACGCTGCAGGGACGTGGTTTTGGTTCATTTGGACCTAAAATAAAAAAACTGCTCCGGTTCAAACCTGATTCTGATCAAATGAAGACGTCGTCACCGCGTCAACGAGCCGATGGATCAGATCTGTCGTTAGAGACGAGAAGAAGAAGAAGAAGAAGAAGAAGAAGAAGAAGACGTCGCTGGTGAAGACCAACACAGAACTAACTTTTACACTGCCTTCTGTCTCTCTCTCTCCCTCTCTCTTCCTCTCTCTCTCATTCTCTCTGGTGTTTGTAGTTTTTCTAACCTTCATTCAGACGTGAATCTTTTCCAGTTGTTTTTCTAAAAACTAAACGTTTGTACAGAAACATTATTTTATAAATTTGTACGTTTGAAGACTCTCTCAGTTCGTTCTTTGATTTTACGTCAAACCTGAAGTTTTTATACGTTTTAATAATGAACCAAGAACGTCTGGAAACATTACCTTCATTTATTATTTATTACTTGTAGACAAATCTGCCTTTATCAGTTATTTTTATTTTTAAGTCTAGAAATTGTCAAAAAAATAAAAATAAAATTCAAAAAACAGAAACTATAAATGATCAAGAAGCTTTTTGAATAAAAACTGGCTTCAGTTAGACTCTGAGGTATTTTCCTCTTTAATCTTATTTAATGACGCCACCACACCAGTTCTAGATTAAACAAACAAAAAACACTTCACGTAGACCAGGACCCAGATCAACCAAGCTGGAACCCATGTGGACGGAGACGTGGAGACATCTTGGTCGTCTTCCTGCATAAGAAGTTTATCTAGAAGAAGCTTAGTTTGTCTCTTGAGCCCAAATTGTCCGTCAGACCGGACACCGCTCTGTGCAGCTGGGTTTGGATCTGATCCGGTCTCTAAGAGAACCAGGACCTGGGAGAAGACGTCCTGGAGAGACCGAGGCTCAGTCCAGACCTCGATCCAAGAGAGAAACTTCTGGTTCCACAAAAAAGAATAAAATAAAACTCTTCAGAGATCTTGATATTTGTAGAAATCTGTTTTCACTTTGACAATAATAAGATTTATTTTATTTTATAAATCAAACATCTGAGGGGTGACTACTTGTTCTTCTATGACAGTGATACGTGAATAAAGACGCAGATCTGAGGGCTATTAAACTCTAATTCACAAACATATTTCAGTTTTTCTTTTGTGTTTTTCCAACTAAATCTTCAGGAATGTTTTCTGGCTCACGTCTTCAGTGGAACCTGCTCCTCAGCTTCCTGTTAAACCAGGACTCTGTTCCAGTGAAGAGTGGCTTCAGTCCAAAGACATGTTTTTATTCATCAGAACTAAACAAGCCGTGTCCTCTGACTCTGTCTCACTGGACAACAATGTCCATCATGTCTGGAGCGTATAGATTTGTCTTTAATCTGATCAATGCATGTCCTAGAGTTGGACACTTGTGACAGTAAACGTCCAGATTGTCTTTTTTCTCTGAGACTGACGTGACTCACTTCCAGCAGATATAAATCTCTGCTATTGTTGCTGCCAACTATTAATATGTCTCGAACAGGAAGCACTGGTTTTCCAGCAAACTGTCAGACGCTCTATGTATCCTGACACCTCAGCATCAGCTGGTGTTTATAAAAAGCTGCAAAGAAGCAGCGACGCACAAACTGGTCTGAACGCACAACTGGTACGAATCACTGAGCTTCAGCTGGAGCAGAGAGGAAGGTAAGACTGGGATACATTCATTTAGTTTAACATCAGAAACAGAAGCCCTAGACTCCAGAGGATGAGTGATTCAGTGTCTGCAGGATAAACCGTGCTGTTTCCTCAGAAGATGTTCGGCGTCGAAGCCAAAGCCGTGATGAAGAACGTGGGCGCTCACGGGGATCTGATCTCCAACGAGAACCTGAACTGTAAGATGGATCTGCTGACTCTGGTCAAAGTCAGGAAGGGAAGCTTCTGGAAAATACCAAAGTACACGACCATGACGGTGAGCCTGCCCGAGCTGATGGACGGCGAGGAGGAGTTCTCTCCAGGTGAAAACAAACTGTCCTCTGACTCTGTGTTGTGTTTGTAGAAGACGTTTGATGGAGGACTGAGCTCTACTTTAAAATGTGTGATTAAACTCAGGCCACTACCACAGTATTCACATGCTGATAGTTCTATTTATCTGCTTCCATTCATTCACCATGCTGGTCATGTTTCATCATCTGGTATCAACGAGGGTAAAATGTCTCAGCTTTCATCAGTTTCTGTGATTGCTAACCGGCCTAGAAGAAGAAGAGTTGGTTGGTGTTCAGATCTTCCACAAACTGAACAGAAATGGAGAAGAAAAGAAGTAGGAAACCCAACTGGACAGAGGAACAGTGTTTGCTTCTGGATCAACTGGTCAATGAGAATAAAAGTGTTTAAGACGTAGATTTGTCTCCAATGTCACACTACAAGACAAGAAGCAGCCATGAGGAAATATAGCACAACAGATAAATGACTCCTTTCTGCTTCAGAAACTCCTAAACCTCCTAAAAGTCCTCCTCCCTGCTCTGAACAGATCTCACCTTAGGAGCTCTCTGAAGATTCTTTAGGAATACCTTTTATCTTTACCAGGATCTACTCTGAGAGAACATCATGATTCTAGGAATGTTCTTTTCTTTTGTCGTCTAGGAGCAACTCTTTGAATCTTTAGGAATACGGCTAATAATAAACATGGACATGGTCTGAGGAGCAGTAGAGTATTTAAACAAATCTCTAATGGATTTCTTTCTGCTGTTTCAGAACCATGAACAGTGCTTTGTTTGCTTTGCTGTGTGTGCGTCATGATTTTGGCACACACTGAGTTATTATTATTATTATTATTGGTCTCTGTTCAAAGCTCAGATTATAAATCCAACCCTGGAAGCTCCTGTTGCTCCTCCCCTCTGCTCCTCCCCTCTGCTCCTCCTCTGTTCTGTCAGTGGCTGGTGTTTAATCACCTCAACCAGTCCCACCTGAGTAGATGTGAATAAAGGGGGTTGGTGTCGAGGCCTCAGATGATTTCAGAGGAAGAAGCTCACCTGTTGCTTTCTATTTTCTTTTAATGAAATATGTTTTGTTGCTTCGTCATGTGTCTCCGCTATATGTTCACTTATGTTATGCTCCCTCGAGCCATGTTGTATCATAAAGACCGAATGCTGGAGGTCTTTTGTCTGAGGGTGCAACTGGGGGGGTTGTTGGTGGATGTTCATGTCTCAGAACTGACCTGGTGTAGAAAGCCTCCAAGTGTTGGTGTGACTACTTTATTAGAAGACTAGTTGACGTCTAGTTAGTTAAGAATTCAGAGAGGAAACCAGACGAGTTCTGATTTTGTGGTTACATTCACTGGCCTTTGTTTTTACAGTGTTTTAAGATAAAGACTCTTAACTCCAAGAAACTCATTTTAAATCAACCAGTCATCAATCATTCCCTGAGTTCAGATTAGTTTCTAGTTTAGTTTGGTTCTCAGCTCCAAGGCCAGAATCTTTTAAAAGGCTCTCATTACTAATGAACAGACATCACTGATTCATGTGATCATTTCTACTAGTGGTTGAATGAGTGAGTTAAACTCCTCTTCCTCAGATCAGCCCTGTTGAGTAGCTGGTCTTTAATGTGACCCAGGACTCACTGTGTGTTCACACTACCAAAGGAAGCAGGTCACATGTGTCCCAGACCACCTCCACATGTGGACTGACACCAGATCAGTGTTCACACCTGGACCTGTTTAACCTGGACACTAGAGACCAGATCAGTGTTCACACCTGGACCTGTTTAACCTGGACACTAGAGACCAGATCAGTGTTCACACCTGGACCTGTTTAACCTGGACTCTAGAGACCAGATCAGTGTTCACACCTGGACCTGTTTAACCTGGACTCTAGAGACCAGATCAGATCAGGGGACATTTGAGTCTAGAGTTTCATTAGAGAATCACTCAGTTTAATCTGAACATCCTCCATAATTCCAGGTGAGTTTCAGGTGGACTCCAACCTGAGATGTTCCTGATAAAAACCTAAACATTTGAAAGAAACGTCTTCTACAAACACAACGAGTCCAGATGAGTTTGTTTTAGTTTAGTTTTTTGGTTAAACTATGACCTGGACGGTCTAGAACTTCCACAGACATGTTTTGGTTTTAAATTTGATTCCAACCTCCTCCCAGATTATGTAGAGGAGGAGCTGGTGAAGGACTTCTGTACTTCCATGGAGACGAGTGGGAGTGGTAGTGTTGCTGGAGGGGACGCTGTTCTGGGTGAAGCTAAACTGTCAGCCAACGTGGACACCGTGGACGGTCTGGCTCTGCCGGTCAGCATGATGAAAAAGAAAGCAGACATCAAAAAAGTCAGGAATAAGTTTAGCGGCAGGTACAGGACGTCTGTGTCTCTGTCTAAATGTCTGTCCAGAAATAATACAGATTAATAAAGACCTGACCTGCTTCCATCTGTCGATGCTTAATTCATCAGGAAAATAAAAAGGAACAACGTGGACATGCTGGGACTGAAGGAGAGAGACAAGCTGACGTTTGTCCACCAGACGGTTTACAACACCGGCCCCGTCAAACTCATCAGGAAGTCCACGAGCGACGGGCTGCTTTCAGGGTCCTGCCAGAAAATGATGAGTCTGCTGGTGAAGGTCAGAGTTTGAACAGAGTGGCTCTTCACTAGACTAGTAGACAGAGGCAAAGTATGACACCAAGAAACAGGGATCAGATTCTGTCAGGCCAGTCACCATGTGGTGCATAGTTCATAGAGATTTGTGAAGATAAACCGGGTTCAGACCCGTTCAGACCTGTTCAGAGCTTCTCTGAGAACTCACCGCAGTTCTTCAGCTTGTCTCGATGTCTTCTGTGACGAAGATGTTCAAGGTTCAAGGTTCTTTATTTGGCCATTTGTGTATAAACCAACAGTCCAGACACATTGGAAATCTTGTGCAGGGCTCCCAGAGTCAACAGTTTAGGTAGTTAAGAAAGAAAAAGAAGTATAAAATATAGAAATCACTATACAACGTGGGGCGGCACAGTGGGAGTGGTAGTGGTAGTAGACGGAAGCAGTGGTTAGCACTGATGCCTCACAGCAAGAAGGTCACCGGTTCGAATCCATGGGCCGGCTGGCCTTTCTGTGTGGAGTCTGCATGTTCTCCCTGTGTCTGCGTGGGTTCTCTCCGGGTACTCCGGCTTCCTCCCACCGTCCAATGCTCATTAGGTTAATTGGTGATTTTAAATTGGCCGTAGGTGTGAGTGTGAGTGTGAATGGTTGTCTGTCTCTGTGTTGGCCCTGCAATGGACTGGCGACCCGTCCGGGGTGTACCCCTGCCTCTCGCCCGATGACAGCTGGGATAGGCTCCAGCAGACCCCCGTGACCCTTAACAGGACTAAACAGGTATAGAAGATGAATGAATGAACTATACAACGTTAGGAAAGGCACAAAAATATAAATACAAAATATAGAAACATTATACAACAGTAAGAACACAATATAAGAAGTATGAAGGCGTTATGCAGAAGATGGTGATATGTACACATTTTTAACTTCAGGATGTCTCTGATGATGTCTCACATGATGTCTCACTCTGTCTCTGAATCTTTGTTCAGGGCAGCAAGAAGGAGGAGACGTCCTTCACTGTTCCAGAAAAGTCCACCTTCGCCTACGGCCTCACGGAGATCGTGTTGAAGGACGATGAGCTGAGTAAGAACGCTGTCACTGTGTTCATGTGTTTCTGAGTAGAACTCATTTTAACTTTTGTTTTTTTTTTCTCATTCAGACATAAAATGTGAACCCTGGACTCACAAAACTGGTTTTGGTAGGTGTCTGGTTCAACAGGACGTCCCATCAATCCTGAATGTTCATTCACTCACCTATTCTACCTTTAGATAAATGAACTGACCTTACCTTCAGACCTTACAGTACTCAAAACTGCATGTGATGAATGTTGATGCTGATGAGAACATGATGAGGATCATAAACTCCACCGTTCACGTCAACCTTCAGGTTTTATTGATCTTCATGTCTGTTCTCAGATCTGCTCCTCTCCTCTGACAGCGCCAACACAGCCACGCTACAAGATGTGAAGGAAGGTCAGTGTCTGAGTTCATGAAGAATCAGAAAAGATTAACCAGCACATCTCTGTTCAGGAAGCTTCATGTTCTTGGTTCATATCACAAAGTTTCCAGTTAATGTTTCTGAAGTCAAACTGGTTATTTCACATTTTACTGAGACTCAATGTTTCGTGACTTTAAAGGAGTAGAGATGAAGGAAGGACTCCTGCAGCCGCTGGCAGATCTTCCTGAGTCAACCCGTCGTGATCTGCTGAAGAAACTCTGTGAGGTCCTGAAGAACCGGGACGACCTCTCTGAGCTGGAGGCGACGGTGAGATGATTGACATCTGGTCTGGTTTAGATCCTGGAGAAGTCAGGACTTTATCTTTTAACATGATTCACACTCAGAGTCAGGAGTCTGATGAATACAGTCCTAAACTAGAAAGAATTTGGCATTCCACTAATTCTGAAGAAGCTCGCATAGCCTGGAAAGATAGTTTAACAACTTATAAAAAAGCTCTCAGTAGTATTAGAACAGCATATTATTCATCATTAATAGAAGAAAACAAGAACAACCCCAGATTTCTTTTCAGCACTGTAGCCAGGCTGACAAAGAGCCACAGCTCTGTTGAGCCATCTATTCCTTTAGCCCTCAGTAGTAATGACTTCATGAGCTTCTTTACTAATAAAATTGTCGGCATTAGAGAAAATATTCAAGGCATCCTTCCAACAGCTGTTAAAGATGCAAGTACAGCGACATTAGAAACTTTTGTAAGACCTTATCAATATCTGGAATCCTTCTCCCCAGTAGATCTTCTTGAGCTCTCTTCAACAATTACAGCATCTAAACCATCAACCTGTCTTCTAGATCCAATCCCAACTAAATTGCTCAAAGAAGAAGTTTTTCCATTAATTAACACCTCCATATTGAACCAGATCAATTTATCTTTATTAACAGGATATGTGCCTCAGTCTTTTAAGGTTGCTGTAATTAAGCCCTTACTCAAGAAAGCCACTCTAGATCCAGATGTTTTAGCCAACTATAGACCAATCTCCAACCTTCCTTTTATTTCCAAAATTCTAGAAAAATTTGTTGCTAATCAGTTGTGTGACCATTTAAACAGGAATGGTCTGTTTGAAGAGTTTCAGTCAGGTTTTAGAGTTCATCATAGTACAGAAACAGCTTTGGTTAAAGTTACCAATGATCTCCTCATGGCTTCAGACAGTGGACTTGTCTCTATACTTGTTCTGCTAGATCTTAGTGCTGCATTTGACACTATTGATCATAATATTTTACTACAGAGACTTGAAAGTGAGGTCAAGATTAAAGGAACTGCATTAGACTGGTTTGAATCCTATCTATCTGACAGATTCCAGTTTGTTCATGTCAATAATGATTCCTCTACTTATACAAAAGTAAGTTATGGAGTTCCTCAGGGTTCTGTGCTAGGACCAATACTCTTCACGTTATACATGTTGCCATTAGGCAAGATTATTAGAAAACATGGCATAAACTTTCATTGCTATGCAGACGACACCCAGCTATATTTATCTATGAAACCAGATGAAACTAATCAGTTGGTTAAACTCCAAGCATGCCTTAAAGACATAAAGGCTTGGATGACCTGTAATTTCCTACTCTTAAACTCAGACAAAACAGAAGTTATTGTATTTGGTCCTAAGCATCTCAGAGATTCATTATCTAATCACATGGTGTCTTTGGATGGCATTACCTTGGCCTCCAGTACTACTGTAAAAAACCTTGGTGTTATATTTGATGAGGATATGTCCTTTAAATGTCACATAAAGCAAGTGACCAGGACTGCCTTCTTTCACCTGCGTAATATCGTCAAAATTAGGAACATCCTGTCTCAGAGTGATGCTGAAAAACTAGTTCATGCATTTGTGTCGTCCAGACTGGATTATTGTAATTCATTACTGTCTGGCTGTCCAAATAGCTCTTTAAAAAGCCTCCAGTTGATTCAAAATGCCGCAGCAAGAGCATTGACAGGAATTAGCAAGAGAGATCATATTACTCCAGTTTTAGCTTCTCTTCACTGGCTCCCTTTAAAGTCTAGAATAGAATTTAAAAACCTCCTCCTTACATACAAGGCCCTTAAAGGCCTAGCTCCATCGTATCTTAAAGACCTTATTGTACCATATCATCCCAGCAGATCACTTCGGTCTGAAAGTGCAGGCCTACTTGTGGTTCCTAGAATTTCAAAAAGTAGAATGGGAGGTAGAGCTTTCAGCTATCAGGCTCCTCTCCTGTGGAACCAGCTCCCAGTTTGGGTTCGGGAGGCAGACACTCTCTCTATTTTTAAGGTCAGGCTTAAGACTTTCCTTTTTGATCAGGCTTATAGTTAGGGCTGGACTAAACCATCCCTTAGTTATGCTGCTATAGGCCTAGGCTGCTGGGGGACGATGCACCAAACACATGTCCTCCTCCTTTCTTCTCTCTCCTCTCTCGCATCCTCCACTTTCTTTTCTCTGGCACAGAGCTCTTGCCCTCTAATTTCCTATATACTACTAGTCATACAATTCTGTGCTATTACTATGTAGAATGTTTACTGCTGTGTGTGTCCCACCCCCCTTCCCCCCCTTCCCCCCTCTTCCCCCCTCTTCTTGTGAGTATCTCTGGCCTGGAGTGGTGTGTTTCCCGTGGAGCTCTATACTACATCTGTTGTCGTGGTCTCATCAGCCTGCCCAGTCTTCATGGAATCCTGCAGTTATCCACTCCTACCTGAATGAACAATTCTCCAACCTGCCTATGATTCCTCTTACATTTTCAAACTGTCATGTAACATCATCAGTTTGTATCATAAGATTCCTCATGTACACTTTAGTCAGATATGTGTATCTATGACAGATGTATGTTTATCTTGCTGTTCTCTTCTCTTCTCTCTCTGCTGTTCTCTTCTCTCTTTCTTCTGTCTGTACCCGGCTGGCCTTAGGCAGATGGGTCCCTCCATATGAGCTGGGTTCTGCTCGAGGTTTCTTCCTGTTAAAAGGGAGTTTTTCCTTGCCACCGTTGCCTTCAGGCTTGCTCTGGGGGTTTCAGGCCGGGTTTTTGTAAAGCGTCTTGAGACGATTTGTATTGTTATTGACGCTATATAAATAAAATTGAATTGAATTGAATTGAATTAAACATCTGCAGCTTCAAAGTTAAAGACATGAGTGGTGATGATGATGATGATGATGATGATGATGATGATGATGATGATGATGATGATGTCCTCCTCTCAGATGGAACAGTTCAGTAAAGGGACATATGAGCGTCCTCAGAATCAGACCGTCTCCTCCTTCCTGGACGTCCTGGAGGTTCCTAACGTCTCCTCAGATGTGAAGGATGCGGTCTACATCCTGGTCAGCTCCTTGGACGGTGAGAACATGAGTTTGATGGTTCAGTCAGAAACAAAGTGTTGGCACTTTTTACATCTCAAAGATTTCTTCTTCTTCTCGTTATTTTTGTGCAGCTCTCCCAGACGAAGCTCCGCCCCTCCTGACCTCCTGCAGTGAAGAAACCCTGGGAGTCCTCCAACATCTGGTTGGTCCACTCACTCACCAACATCTGTTTTAGGTTTCTAAATCTAGATCCACCAGGTCGTCTCACAGTCGTCCGTCTCTCGTCCTCAGGTGGACGCTCTGAAGGAGGACGGCCAGGCCAAGCTTCCAGAGTCTCTGCCTCCCTCTCTGCAGGAGGAGGGCGAGCTCCGCTGGGCGGCTGAACTTCTGTGTTCGACCAACGACAGCCTGAGAGAGTTGAGTGATAACTGGGGGCGTCCAGAGTGTCCCCCCCAGACGCTGATGGAGGTTTTATGTCTCACGGTTCAGGGACTCGTCGCTCTGCAGTGACGCTGCGCAGACCCAGAGTTCATTAACGCGACAATAACTCCAGCTTTGATTTAATCTCCTGTTTCCTTCAGAGATCAAAGAAACATAATGACTAAAACTAAACTTTATCGTTGAAAGAAATGTTTATCCATGAATAACTTCTGTTCCTGATTCTTCTTCTTTTATTTTACATAAATCACCGCGATATGAACCTGATCTGATTTAAGATCTGTCTGTAAAACTGTGGGATTGTTTCTAATTAAAAACAAAAAAACCAACAGACTTGATTTGATGTTTTTATTCCAAAAGCTTTTATTCACCAGTTATCAGCAACTTCTTCTTCTTCTTCCTCTAATCAGCAGCCGACAAATAAATAAAATAAATAAGAAATAATAAAAGTCCACAATAATAAAATAACATCCGTTGGAACGTGTCATTGCTGGCAGCAGCTCCGCCTCCGGTTACTACGGTAACCAGATCATCTTTGAGGCAAACTGGCACAAAAATATCTGATGATGATGATGATGATGAACCTTGACTAAACCCCGCCTCCTCTGAGTTCTGGACACGATCAATAGAGATACTGATGGATGAATGAATGAATGAATGAAGAGCAGCTCTGATGTTTAAATGTTCAGAAGAAAAACTGCAGCTTCTTCCAGAGAAGCTGTTTCTCTAAACTTGATCAGGTTTAAACAAACGGATGCAGGAAAAATAATAAAATGTTCTATAATTACAAAAACTATTATTGATCTGATCCAGGAGATGAAGAATGAAGTTTATTACTTTACTGTCAGCAGCGTAGCAGCAGGCTAGCTCACTGATGCTAAGGTCACTTTAAAGATACAACTCTACTGAGAAATTTTTGTTTTTATATTCAATAATTAAACCGTTTACTTTGTCTGAAACAAGTCTCTGCAAAAACCCTGCAGCTCTTTTCTACAGAAGCCAGTTTCTGCCAGAAATAGTCAAAGAGTCCTTCCAGGTGTCTGTCCTAAAGTTGAGTGTGACTGATTGTCCTGACGTGTTCAGGCCTTGGCGTCGAGCATCTCCAGCAGCAGTTTGTGGAGGGGGATGCAGCGCTGGCGGTGCAGCCTCAGGAGGGTCTGCACGGCCCGGTCGGCGGTCTGTCGCAGCAGAGGGAGGCTCATCAGCAGCCGGCCCGCTCGGTGCTGCTCCCTGCGGGACGACTCGTACTCCTGCAGGGCTTCGTGGAGCCCGTCCTGAAACCTCTGCAGCGAGTCGGGACAGTCCACCGGGTCTGCATCTGATGGAGACACACACACGTAAGGTTACTGTGGGTCAAAGTAACTCAGGACAGATGACCTTGATACCAGGTTCAGTATTTTTATGGATTCTATAATGTGCACAATGTCAGCATTTAATGATGTACAGCCCTGAGCCTTGATTTCATACATGGTCCGTTGTCTCCATCTAGTGGACTAATGGTGGTACTACAGATAATAAACACAATATACAGCCATCTTGTAGTGAAAGTTAGCTTAGCATTGATATGTAGCATGCCTTGGTGACTGGTTTCCCTGGGGAGTTCCATGTGTGAACAACATGGAGGAAATCTCCATCTTCTTCTGGATTGTATAATGATCACAATGGTAGAATGTGATGATGTCCAGGCTAAATAAAATGTCCAAAGGTTGAATTGTGTGTACGTTGCCTCCTGTAGTGGAATCAGTAGGATTTTATTTTCAGCGTGGACCAAAGGTCAAGGTCAAACCGAGCGTCGTCTTCTATTGTTTGATGTCAAACAGCTGATCGGTCCACTGCCCGTCCATCAATAAACTTTATTGATCTGAGGCTCAGACATAGAGACACTGTCCAGACCAACAGCCAGCCACCAACAGTCTGGTCTCTAGTCTGGTCTCTAGTCTCTGGTTTGAACCTGGACATGATCTGTCTCTAGTCTGGTCTCTAGTCTTTGGTTTGGACTTAAACCTGTTCTGTTAGCTGGAACAAACAACCAGCTTCCCATGATGCACTGCTTCCACAGTAGAGTTGTCATTGATTGTCCGCTGTTAGCATCGTTAGCTTTCTAATGATTTGAGTGTCCGTACCAGAGTTGGCGAGCGCCACGGCCTTCAGCGCCGCCGCCTCCTCAGGACTCAGCCTCATCGTCTGGTATTTAGCCGTCAGGTGACGCAGCGCCTCGTACATGTCGGCCAATCCCGCAGCGCGACACTGAGCCTCGTCCAGACGAAGGTTCCCAGCGAACACAAGCTCCTCCCCCGGGGCGCCTTGTGAGCGCCAGGCCACGCCCACCAGCAGCGCCTCCATCCAGCCACTCTGCAGCAGTGACATCTGGTCGACCAATGAGAGTCCAGAGAAACCTGAAAGAGGCGGGAACAGAGGTGTCAATCAGATATAGTCTGGTCTCTAGTCTGGTCTAGACCTACTCTAGTCTCTGGTCTCTAGTCTGGTCTCTGGACCTCTCTAGTCTCTTGTCTCTGGTCTATAGTCTGGTCTAGACCTGGACCTGGACCTGCTCTGTCTCTAGTTTCTAGTCTCTGGCCTCTGGTCTAGACTTGGATCTAGACCTACTCTAGACTCTGGTCTCTGGTCTCTGGTCTCTATCTCTGGTCTCTAGTCTCTGGTCTGGACTTGGACCCGTACCTGGGATCTGTTTGGCCCAGCCAATCAGAACCAGCAGCTCCCGGTTCAGGAGGTCACAGAGGGTCAGCAGGGTGCTCAGGCTGCTGTCATTGGTCGAGTCGTCCTGATTGGCAGCCAGGGGGGCGGGCTCTGTCAGCAGCAAATGAGAAATGACCTTGTTTCCTGAAAGACATGAGGAGGAGACAGATGAGAATGAGACAGGAGGATGATGAGCTGAGTCCAGGATGAAGGTCTGGAGACGTTCAGAGGACTTTGACTCACTGCTGCTGATTGGATGGTTGAACGGCGTTTTACATGAACCCAGTCCTGACTCCACCCTCCTCTTGTACTTCTGCCGTCCCCCTCTGACCCGGTCCATCCGGACACCTGTAACACACAGAGGTCATTCAGTCATCCTTCCTCCGTCTTCCGTCCTCCGTCCTCCAGTCAAACATTTAAATGTCCCTCAACCAGAACGTGTGGTCCCGTTGACGTACCCTCTCTCATCATCCCGGCCCGGAGACACTTCTGGAAGCGACAGGCCTGGCAGGCTTTCCTCCTCCTCTTCGTGATCTCACACTCGTTCATCACCGGGCAGCTGTACTCGATGTTACCTAGGCAACCAAAGAACAGGAAGTAGGTGAGTGAGACGTAGAGATTTCACCTGGACCTGGTCCGAGGACATGAGACTCTCTCAGTTATTAGAAACTAAAGCTGAAGACCAGAACCCTGACGGAGACTGGATTCAGAGCAGGACTGGGTTCACTGGTGTACCTAATGAAGTGGCCAGTCACTGTCAGTTAATTTATGTCCATCCTCTGGGTTTGATCTGCTCTCTTTGTCTTCATGTTTTCATTCTGTCTGTTCACACACAAATCTATAGAGAGTCCAGACCCCCTCCCTACCTCCTCCCTCACCCCTCCCTCACCCCTCCCTCACCCCCTCCCTCCCCACAAGTGTTTATTGGGGCTTAAACTCCTGTTAACAGGATATTGACGGGCAGAGATGCTTTTCAGTCTCCTCCTCCTCAGCTGCTTCTCCAGTTCATGTTTTCACAACTTTCATGTCACAGATAAAGTCCAGAGGGTTAATCAGCTGATCTCAGATTCTCTCTGAAAACTCAACCTCAGACTCTGGACCTCGATCACGTTCTACTGCTCCGTCACCACAAACTTCACCACCAACAACCTGTCAGCAGGTTTATTTTATTTGAAGCTGCAGTAAACTCGTCCTCAGACGTTCAGACACTCTGACATGAAGCCAGCCTTCGGCAGCGTGAGCTCCTAACGTCTGCTGCCTCTGGTTTCCTGCTCTGAATCAATCTTTCAATCAATGGTCTGACCCCAGGGACGCCGCTCTCTGCTCTGAATCCAGCTGCAGACAGAATCAAGCTTCACACAGTAATCAATGCAGCCAGCACTGACTGTATTGATCAGGCCTGTTTATTAATTCTCTTATTAGTCTCTGACGAGGTCTTTATTTAAGACCTGTGAGATGAATCCTCCTACAGCAGCTGTTTGGTCGCCGTCCCAGCGGCTCTGACTAGAATCTGACTAATAAAACTCTACCTCTGACCCGGACACTTTCATACTCTCTCACCTTGTATGGTCCTCTTGAAGAAAGCCTTGCAGGCCTCGCAGGACGCCACGCCGTAGTGATAACCTGAGGCGAAGTCTCCACAGACCAGACAGAGCCTCTTGGGGCCGGAGGCACCCATCGGTGTCAGGTAGTCCCCTCTGAGGATGGAGTTCACCTGCAGACACAGAACAGTTGAGACCAGAGCTGAGCTTCTAGTGTCTGTCTGGATGGGACATCCATAAATGGAGGACATGTCCAACATCAACATGAAGCACTGTCAGACAGCTGGACATGTCACCTACACTGTAAAAACTGAGCTTAAAACAACAAGAAGAAATATTTAAAATGTGTTTCTAAAGTTCTAACAGTTAATTAAGACAATTTAGGAACAAAACAGAATCACAAACAACGTATTTAAAACGTGTTTTATCTTGGTTAGAGTTTTTTTTTTACAGTGTACTGTATAAATCTCTGTATCTGAGAGAGAACCCTGAACATGTTCTAGATTTATTTAATCACACGTCATTTTTCAGGTTTAAACGTTAACACATGACAAATCTATCTGTCTCTGTTTTATTGTTTTGGACTTTGTTGTTGTTGTTGAGTCTCTTTGTGTAGATGAAGTTGACTGGTGTCTCTCTTTAGTTGCTCTCAGAGTTTTTGTGGAAGTTTTTAATCTGTTGTTGTGTTTGTAGAAGATGTTTCCTCCAAGTTTTCAGCTCTAGATGATGATGGAGAGTTTCACCTGGACCTGGACCTGGACCTGGACCTGGAGGAACCTGTTCTTATCCTGTCTCTAACAAACGTTTCTTTAATTAACCATTAATGTCCAGAGACTCCACCCACAGATGCTCCTGATAAAAACCTAAACTCTCCACCATCATGTAGAGCTGAACACTTGGAGGAAACATCTTCTAGTCCAGATGAGTTTGGTTCAGACTTGGATATACCACCACCAGCAGCAGCAGCAGCAGCAGCAGCAGCTCTGAATATGAGCCCTGCTGCCACAAATGATCTTGACCAGGGACCCCTCCAAAATACAGGGCCAATCTGGGGCCCTACATGTCCAACCAACCATGTCCAACCAGCTCTACTGAGTCACAATAAACAAAACCATCAAATAAAAAGTTTCTTCACCTGAGCTGAAAACGAGTCCGACTGTGAGACCGAGTAACAGATCGCAGCGCTGCCCCCAACGCTTCCTCCACTAGAACTAGATCCTGTTGGGGAGTCCGGCTCTGGAGCTCCACAGAGGAGGCTGTAAGAGGAGGAGGAGGAAGAGGAGGAGGATGCCGGGCTGGGGAGTAGGAAGGCTGGGTGTGAGGGGCTGAGAGTGGGTGTGGTGTCCAGGGGGAAGGGGGGACTGAGGGGTGAGGAGTGGAGGAAGGAGGCTGGAGACCGGGCTTCAGGAGAAGGGGAGGAGGAGGAGGAGGAAGAAGAGGAGTCCAGGAGGCTGAGGAGGAAGAATCACATGAGAAATTAAAACATATAAATAGATTTTATTTTTAAATTAACTAAACATTTAGTTGAAAGTTGTTTCAGTTGCAGAGAAAAACTTTTACAACTAAAATATAAAAGTTTAGACGTTGTTAGTGAAACTGCTGCAGACTCTAAATGATTAAACCACCTCACCTCTTTAATAAATAATAATAATTATAATAATTAACTCACCGCTGTGCACCCAGGAAGTGGAAGTCGTCGGTCAGACAGAATTCCTTCAGCTCCATCCTCAACCTGAACCAAGATCACTGCAGGAATAATAAAACTAAATCAGATGCATTCACAGGCTCAGAGCTCAGTCTGTAAAAACAAAGACTCGGTCATGACACTTCAACGTCCAACAGATGAAGTTTGAATCATGGAGGAAGAACTGGTGGCGTGGTAAAGGAACGATGGATAACTGAGAGTCTGAGGAGGCAGCAGGTTCATTTATCTGTTTGTCCCGACGTCACAGGAGGAGGGGAGGCAGTGGATGGAGGGGGCGGGGCCTGCACACTCAGCCAATCAGGGAGGAGGGGATTGCCTTCTCCTCCTCCTCCTCCTCCTCCTCCTCCGATCATCTCTATTGATTTGGACAGTGACAGATGTAGGCCAGGGCAGCCCCAAGCTCCTGTCTGCTGATGTCAACCTGCAGCTTTAAACTACTTCTACTGTTTCTATATGAACAGAAAATAAAATAAAATAAAACACACAGTTAAACCTTTAAATCTTTACTGAGCACAACTCAAAATAATAGGTGGCTAAAAATATGAGACAATGACTTAAATTTATTATGAAATACAACGAGAAAGCATGTGTCCTGATACATATCCCTGATTTATTTTATTATTTATTTAATTTATTTATTTGAATAAAGTTTTAAAATGTTCCAGTTTCTGACGCGCTATAAAAACTTGTTTCTAATATTTATTTTTTAGCATTTTTTTTGCATTTTTCTATTCTACTGCTAAACCCAAACCAATCAAACTCCTCACAGATTCATGTAGTTTCTCTGGATGCTGTTACTTTGGCCTCAAGCTCTACCTGGATGAGGATGTGCCCATACATCATGGATTTACCTCCAGAACATTTATCACCAGTGAGTATCTGCCATTCAAACCCAGAGAGATAGAACTGTGCATCGTCGGCGTAGAAACGTATCTGTGTTTTCTGCTTTTGTGACCGAGTGGCAGCAGAAAGGATCCTTGAGGAACTTCATATCTTAAATAATAAATCTGACTTAAAAGCTGAAAATTTCTGTTAAAAGTTTTTTATGAAAAAACGGTGAATTGAGGGGACATAAAAATGTAAAAATTTTCTGTCGTGTCTGGGTCGAGGGTGGGTTTATGTGAGGAGAGGTTGTATTTTTAAATCGTCATGTTTTTATAAACCTCTTCACATTCCTTCAATAAACATGGTGGGACAACAGTCGGATCTTGTGTTTGTGTCGGTTTAAATGTATTTCTGCATAAAGTTCTTAGTCTGTTGTGTGAACAGACAACTGAAGTCTCACTGCAGTCTTGCGATAACTAGTGGAGCAACGTTGTGCAACCGGATCAGTGGACGTATGAGGGAGATCAACAACACGGCAGAAGCTCCAACTCTGAGAGCAGCGTCTGGATTTAAAAAGAAGAGCTGGACAAAAGGAAAGATCATGAAAAGATGAGGAACTGGAGACGCCACGAACCTCTGGAACCAACCAGGACGTTAATACGTTAATGGAAACTAAGAACACACTGAAACATCTCAGGAAATCAGCAGAGATACGAAGCCATGGTGTTCTCAGTGGTGACCCAGAAACAGAGAGGAGGAGGAGGAGGAGGAGGAGGATGCTGAAGCAGCACTTTCAGACGGTGTGAGAAACAAACGCACACACACACACACACACACACACTCAGTCCTAATCTTACACTGAGACGTTCAGATCAGTCTCACCTACATGATCTGATGTTTCATAACAGCTACTGTCTGTCTGTCTGTCTGTCTGTCTGTCAGGCTTTGACTGGTTCTCCTCATATTTATTAGAGAGAAGGTTTTATGTTACTGTAAATAATTTTAAATCATCTGTGTGTAATATGAAATACGGTGTTCCTCAGGGCTCTGTTTTAGGACCAATTTTATATTTTATCTTCTTTATACATGATTCCTTTGGGAGACATCATTCACAGCAGACATGGTGTCTCCTTCCACTTTTATACAGATGATACCCAGATCTACCTGCCTTTCAACTCATCAGACAGGAGTTCATTACACAACTGCATGCCAACCTCCTGCACTCAGACAAAATGGAAATAATGATAATTGGACCCCAGCAGCTGCCAAAACAAGTTCCACCCTTGGCTGGTTCCTTCTGCGAGAACATCAGTAGGCCTACTGCTGTGAATAACCTCGTTGTCTGGTTTGACTGTGACAGTTCACACTTTACTTTCAGGGGAACATTTCCAGACCGTCCAAAACTCAGCTTCCAGGCTTTTGACCAGAACCAGGAGAAGGGATCACATCACTCCAGTTTTAGCAGATCTCCACTGGCTCCCAGAATGTTTTAGAATTGATTTTAAGGTCTTATTGATCACTTTTAAATCTCCTCATGGCCGTGCCCCGGGCTACATTACTGACCGTTTAGCATCATACAGGCCAGCTCAAACCTTGAGATCTTCAGGCAGAGGTCTACTGTGTTGTGTTTTACTTTTAACTTTTCTAACTTTGTTTTATGTGCCTGTTTTAAAATTGTAAATTTGTTTTTGTGAAGCACTTTGTAATGTTGATTTGAAAAGTGCTATACTATCTATCTATCTATCTATCTATCTATCTATCTATCTATCTATCTATCTATCTGTCTATCTATCTATCTATCTATCTATCTATCTATCTGTCTATCTGTCTATCTATCTATCCATCTTGTTTTCATTCTGACTCAGAGGAAACACAGAACCAACCTCTTGGTTAATCAGCTTCACGTTCACCTGCCGCCTTGTTTCCGAGCCGTGGACGGAGGGAACATCCAGTAACTCTGAGGCGTTCACTCCGCTGACCCACTCACCTCCGTCAGTCAGATCTGGGTCAGTGATGCTCTGAGTCAACCAGCTCTGTGCAGGACCTCCACCCATTACATCTCCCCGTATGCTCTGGAGCAAACACTGCTGCTCCTCCCTGACACCCTGAGAGGAGCTTTTATCCAACATGGCTCCAACAAACAAACTCATCCACCACTTTTAGACGCAGATTCTTCAGGGGTTTTTACTTCTAAGTTGGGAGTGAGTTGCTTCTAGTATCTTGGGTGGTTTTAGGTGGCCTACACGATGCTTGTGTGATCCTTTTATGCTGTACCTCATCAGTCTGGATCGCTCTGTGACAACTCCACCCAAACACTAGTCAGCGTTGTCTCTTTTTTGTCAGTCAGGTTCATTTTTGTTTCTACTTTCTGCTTCACTTTCAACAATGGGGCTAAAACTTTTACTGAAATTTAGCAGAAGACGAGTCGTATAAGCATCCTTACCAACTTTATTGATCCAAAACAATCAATTCAATAAATTGTGGATTTGTAGAAGCAGCCAGAAATACCAAAGCAGAAACCAAGTGGACCAATCACAGCTCTTGTGGTCTGCGTCTCCATGATGCATAGTTTCATTTCTGGGGAGGTGCACATCAGTTACAGCGTTAGAGTCTGGGTAGGGGTCAGCGCTGTCACCGTAGCCTCTGAGTCAACTACACACAGAAGCATAAAAGGTTGGTTGGTTTGGGTGGGTCGTCCACAACTTGCAGGGTTGGTGGTTCAGTCCCATGAGAACCTTAAATTGCTCCCAATGCCAGACGAGGTCCTTGTGTGGCAGCTTCCACCTTTGTTACTGGTGTGAAGTCAGTTAGTAAGGCATCTTATAAGAGCATGTGTTTGAGTGATGGTAGAAAGAATCAAGTGTTGGTGGTTTGAAGCTGCAGCAGGACGGTGGGCGTCTGTGTTCCAACATTCACCGACGGTCATTAATTCTGGGTAGTGACTAAAACAATGATTCTTTTTTCCTCTTGTCTTTTTCATATTCATCTTATAAACAGACTTGACCTAAATTCAAGACAAACCCAGAGTGCACACGTTGGTTTTGTTGTGTTCTTCAGTGATTTGTTTCATAAAGGGGTCTGGTCTTCCTGAGCCCCAGGTCTCCTCTGGACTCGGTCTGGACTCTCTTCAGTAGAGATATAAGCAGCGCTGCTCGTTCTGTGAAAGTGAAAGCTGATATTCCGCTGGCTCACAGGTTCAGCCTCGTACTGGGTGAACCTCTGTAATCCCATTATCGCTGCCTGAGGGTGAGAGTGTGTGGACAGATTGGCCTATAATATAAAGTGGCTTACAGCCCCAAATCCACATAAACAGTGTGAGCATTAAGGTTATGGAGCCAGGTGGAGGATTTGAACGGGCCAGCACGCGAGCATCACCCGAGGTGACTCGACAACAACAACAAACGCTAGCACACGGCTAGCCTAGATGCTAATGCAGCTTTTCCAGCAGTGGGTCAGTGTAAACCATGAGCTCAGAGGATAAAGCCGAGGGCTCAGGAGAACCAGGTAGTGACTGAGAGCAGAGGAAGAACTTTACACAACCCTGATTCTACCGACATCTGTTTAAAATGTTGCATAATAAATGAAATTAACACAGTTACACACCAAACACTGACTGATTCTTATATTGTAAAATCTGCTGTAGATCATCAGCTGTTATTAAAAGAATTCTTTAAACTTCTACAAGTCAAAGTTTATTTCTAAAGCACATTTAAAAACTGTTGAACCAAAGTGCTGAACAAGCAGAACAACAGAAATAAACAATCCCCGTTTAATAAAAAAATGAGTTAAAATAAGCAATAAAACACAAGTAAAACTGTCTGTTAATAAACTGTGTTAGTAAAATAAAATCCAAGATGTCCTGCTCAACTTGGACTGAAGGCCAATGAGAGGAAGTGGGTTTACAACAATGATTTAAAATGCTCCAAACTCTGAGCAGCTTTGATATAAAAGGGTCAGCTGTTCCAGAGTTTCTGGGGCCACCACTGTAAAGGCTCTATGGCCTCTGTTTCTGAGCCTGGATCTAGGGAGGTCCAGTTGTAGCTGGTCTGTTGATGGTAGAGCTCTGGATGGGGTGTGACGTAGGTAAGATGGTGCCCGGCCATTAAGACTCTTAAAAACTAGTAGTAAAATTTTAAAATGAATCCAAAAATGGACTGGAGGCCAGAGTAGGGAGTCCAGTACTGGTGTAACTTGACCTGGTCATTTTTAGGACTTTACTCAGAAGTCGTAATTTAATAAAGCTCGTCTTGACTACTGAACTAATCTGTTTGTCAAATTTAAAGGCGGAGTCAACAATCACGCCAAAGTTTCTTCTGAGAGTAGGATGCTAGACGGCCGATGGCACTGTCAAAACTGGGTGTCTAAATAATAGATTTTCAGTTTTGTTTTTATTTAGCTGAAGGACGTTTGCCTCCATCCATGACTGCACATCCTTCAGACAATTTAGCAAAGCCTGTATAGAGGTGTTGTTGTTTGTTTGGCAGATCAATTTGTAAAACAATTAAATGGACCCCAAGGGTGGCATGTACAATGAAAAAAGGATGGGTCCCATGATAGACCCTTGAGGAACACCACAGCTAAGAGGGGATGCTATTGAGGAATACATATTTGTAATTTACAAATTGTTAATTATTCTGAGAGCTGCATTTGTTTTGGTGACATGTCTGTTTTCATATTTATACTTATTTTTTTAAGCTGCTACAACACTTAAATCTTCCCATGGGAATAATAAATTCTAATTTTATATATATTTAATTATTTGTATCATTTTATAATTTATTTATATATTTAAATGATTGTATGGAAGGATGAAACAAATGTCAAATATCTTCTTTAACGTCACTCATGTCGTCTTCATATTTGAAGAAAACATCAACAACCAATCACACTTCTTCATTCTAACCTCAGCCTCACTCCCTGGCCACTTCATTAGGTACACTAGTGAACGTATTCTAATGCTTCATGAAGGTTCTGGTGTTCAGCTTTAGTTTCTAATGACTGATAGAGATGCTGATGCTTCTTCTAAAATATATTTCATCCTCCACAGTGATCATCCAGGTGAGTCACCACCTTTCTGGACATTATTTAGATTAGAATGACTTCACTGGTGTACCTAATAAACTGGCAAGTGAAAGTATATTAATACAGAACTAGCACGTTCTCTTTTTCTCAGTATTATTGATTAGAATCTTATTTAATAAGTTAAATATAATGTGATTAAATTCATGTTTATCTGTGGAAGGCAGAGGAGACGTATTATGATGAGTTTTTAATGTTTCCTGCTTTTATTTTTTTATACTTCCTCTGACTCCCCTCACCTGTCCTGTCTTGTGTCTTTCTGTTTGCATGCTCCGCCCCTCATTAGTCTCACCTGTCTCTCGTTATTCCATCAGCCCTTGTGTGCATATATAACCCTGCCTTTCCCTTTGTCTTCTGTCTGTTTTATTTCTTCTGGGCTGTTTCCTTGTGGTTCTTCTTTGGTTTTTGTTCTTCAGCAGGTTCTTTTAGATCACCTTGACATTCCTGCAGCACCTTGATTTCTGGTTCTTTGAGTTTTTATGAAAGTCGTTTTGTCTCCCTCCACTTCATTAGGTACACCAGTGAAACCAGTCCTGGTCTAAATCTCCATGTCCAGAGGAACAGTGTTTGCTTCTGGATCAACTGGTCAATGAGAATAAAAGTGTTTAAGGTGTAGATTTGACTCCAGTGTCACACTACAAGACAAGAAGCAGGCATGAGGAAATATAGCACAACAGATAAATGACTCCTTTCTGCTTCAGAAACTCCTAAGCCTCTTAAAAGTCCTCCTCCCTGCTCTGAACAGATCTCACCTTAGGAGCTCTCTGAAGAGCTGAGATTCTTTAGGAATACCTTTTATCTTTACCAGGATCTACTCTGAACTTTGAGGAGAAATTCTTAGAAATCAGTTTTAGTTTCTAATAACTGAGAGAGATCAACTGTGTTTTTATTTAGTAGAACTATTGAACTGACACGTGTTCCTAATATTTTGACATTGTAGTCAGTAGGCTAGGCTACTAGCCACTTTAACAGCACCACAACCTCCATCGTCCACAGTGGGAGGAAGCTGGAGTACCCCGAGAGAACCCACAGATCAGACCTGAACAAACAGCAAGGAGACGTCTTTTAGTAAAAGTGTGTGCAAATATATTTTCATTTCTTGTTATTACAAACAACAGTGATAAAAAATAAAAAGTGAGTCATTAATCATCTTGGTCTCTGGGAGATACAGTGCATGTTATACTTCAAACAGGAGGAGGAAACAGAAACGGCATCAAGGTGATAAACGTTCTTCTGTGAGAGGGTGAATTAATATATACACGATAAGACTGAGTGCAGCTTACAGCACAGTAACAGGAAGAAGCTGCACATGATGGAAAAAATATATATAAAAGTACAAACATGTCAGTAATTCATCAACACATTTAGTATTCATACACGAAAACTAAAAAAAAAAAAAATCATAAAAATCCCAAATGCAGATCCAGACGAAAATTACTTAGTGACTATTTTCAGCAGCGGATTAAGACGTGGAGTATTGTTGGCAGCAGGACGGTGTGTTATAAGGTCAGCTACTGCAGCAGTGAAGAGTTTTACATGAACAACAATGGAGGAGAATTAAAGGTGTCAGGGTCTGCATCTGAGATCTGATGACAACAAGAAAAACTAAAGATAATCACTAGACCAAACATCAGGCTAAAGAATAATGCTTTTAGTTTGTCTCGCTCGTCCAAGGAGCTCATGCACCAACGTTAAAAAGATTCAAACAAACGTGTGTCTATGAACACCTGAGCAGAATCCATTCATGACGTTTCCCAGACGAATACTTCTTGGTCTAAATGTTGTAAACCAAAAATGAAATGTGATTAAAATAGAGTCAGTATGGCGTCTCTAAAACACCACCATCATCCTGTAAGAGGATAAAACAGATATAAAATCATCAAATGGAGACATTTCAACTTTAGAAATGTAAGAAATTTTGTAAATTGTGTCAATTTCAAATTATTTGCCACCAAAAAAAAAAAAAAAACAAGAAAGATCAACCACAAAGCTAACACCATTTAGTCTCGTGGCTCAATAACAAATAAAGTCAAATTCTAATAATTCACCAATTAAAATAAATTAACATCTGACATAATGTGGATTTGTGGCTTTAATCCTGTGAGCTAACTCCTATGAAACCAAACAACTCTTCCCTAAATTCCCTACATTTCCGCACTACAGCTACCACTTCCCAGTTTGTTTGTTTGTTAGCTAAAAGCTAGCACCTCACTGTCAGAAAATATAGTTCAACAATTTAAGTTATTTAATGTGGTCATCTAGATGCATCAGTTCCATATTTCAGTCATCAAGTTATTTCCAGCACTACTTAGCTTGGTTATTAGCTCTTAAGCTAATGGCTAGCAGTTAACTGGCTCATACATATTGTCAAAATATATAATCTAGCAATTCAATTTAATTAACAAGGAAATTTGAACTCATTGTCTCAGTATCTCAGTGGCTACAGGCCTTCGAGCAAAGTGTTTTTTTAAGTGGAACGATGTTACAAGCAAACATTTACTAGCGTCTTAGCTGTGCACTAGCTAAGGAGCACCTGCTAACTTTGGATATTAGTTCCTGGGAAGACAATGACTCTTTAATAAAGCACTTTGGGAGCTTTGGGAATTATTTCAACAGTGTAATAAAGTCTGAAACTAAATATCAGCTACATATTTTTTTGTTATTGCTAGTTAACAGGTTTATTGACAGATATCGTAGCTGCACTTTAGCACTTGGTGTATCTTTTTTCCCATGCTGTCCTGAAATGGCTGAAATCATCGTGGTCATATCACCAGAGCTGATTAGCTCAACAGAAGAGGCTGAATCTGAGCTCAGCTTCTCTTTGGTTAGTTCCCTAAAAATATAAAAGAATACACTTAAGCTAGTTTCTGCTTCTGTTGCACAATTTCAACAATGTTCACACTGAAAATATCTCTGATAGAAATAAGATGGCTGTGAGTCTGCATGAAGGATAAAACACATGAGCTTTGGGCGTAGCTCGGTTTCCAGTGCTAACTTTGTTTACAATACAGGGTTAAACAGGGTTAGCCTGGTTTCAACCACTGGGCTAAACAGGGCTAGACTGGTTCAGACTCCATGCACCACGCTCTTTATGTTGACTTTCATGAAGCATTTTAATGCTTTCTTACCTTTATGCTATATTTGGTATTAGCAGTTTGTGTTTGTCTAAATAATCTGATACCAAAGAAAACATTAAAACAGGATGAAACTCTATTGTTCTGCTGCAACAAGATAGAGATAGATAGATAGATACTTTATTGATCCCGAAGGGAGCATCTTCTCTCTCTGATTTCTAAGGTTTGTTGGTGTTAATTTGTGATCACCCTCAAGGGGTGATGGATCTATAAATATACGCGTATCGCATGTGTTAAACTTTGACTGGATTTGATGCAAATTGCTGAAATTTGGCACTAAAGGTTTTGCAGTAGCCATGTTGGCTGTAAGATAAACAGAAGTTTAACCAAAATAACTGAGTTTAATTAATGTTTTTCTCCTCACACACCCCACGGACAAGGACAACCTCTGATTAAAACCAAACTAATGTCACAAAATGTGACCTGAACATCATAAGAAGCCACCCAGATCAGTTCTAGCCCGCCCAGTTAAATGAACCTGCACTGACATAGTTACTGAGCCGGAAAGGAAAACTAGTGGATGCATTGAATTAGTTGAAAACAGACTGATAAGATAAGAGGCTCTTCAATCAGGTGTAGCCATGTGTTGTACAGGCTAACCCAGCCTAGCCTTGCCCAGCTTAGTGCAATCCAGGTATTTTAGTCCAGTCTTGTAAATAAATCGAGTTCAGTCTTCCGCCGTGACGTCTAGTCGACAGTATGTACTGGTCTAAACGAACCCGGTCTAGTCCGGTCTAAGCAGCGACGCAGTGGTTCGGTCTGCGGGACATGATGTATCCTCTCCTGCAGACGCATCGGAACGAGCCGTCAGTGTTCACACATCGAGCGTTCACACACGGGAACGCCACGCCAGCGCTGTCCTCACACTCGTTTATATCTGCAAACACACAACGTCATCAGTTATGTCAAGACTGGGAAGACGGAGCAGAAAATATCTATATTTGTTTGTGTTTAGCTGTAAATTTTTTCAATTTTTTTTGTAAGAAAAAACTTCAAATTTTTTTTTACACTCTCAAACACAACAAGCTTGTATTTAACTTTTGGAACACTTCCCTCATTCCTTGTCTTAAAATCAATACCAAAATGTACTTGGAAATTAGCTGAAAAATACAGGATGAAACAAACGCTCAGGATTCAGACTTCATGATCTACCTATACAGGTCATGGAGGTCATGTCCAGCTCGTATCCTTGGTAACAGTCACAGGTGTAACCCTCTGCGACGCGAATACACCTGCCATTGTCACAGCCGTGCAGTATCCCACAATCCTCCGCTGCACTCAGGCCGGCGTACGACTCGTAACGTCCTGAAAGGCAAGAGAAGAAGATAAGTTGGAGAGAAAGAGGAGGTGGTGATACGTCCTGATGCTGGAGAAACTAACTGCCATTAAATGGTCATCCAACAGGGTTGTCTGTGTTTTCTTTGTTAAAGTCCCACAAATAAGAGGGAGCTAACCAGCTAGCCTCAGCTAACAGACAAACTTTGAATTTCACAGTCAGCATGTCAGAATTTCTTCTTCTGTCTATCCACACAAATTTCCATCAGCTATGCACCACATGGTGACTTGACTGACAGAATCTGAGCCCTGTGCCTCAGTTTCATATATAGTCCTTTGTCTCCCTCTAGTGGACTAATGGTGGTACTACTGATAATAAACACAATACAGTCATAAATGATATCATTGCTATCAGGGTGTTTTCTACTATCTGATCTAGAAGACATTTTAGTTCATCACTAATTAATCAGACACAATGTTACTGACACTGAAGTCTGACCTATCCATAGAGACCAGGGTCCATGGAAACCAGGGTCCGTAGAGACAAGGGTCCATAGAGACCAGGGTCCATAGAGACCAGGGTCAGGAACATGGACCTGGTTTATTTTGAGTCTATTTAAGGGTAAATAAAAATGAATCTGTGACTGAGCAACAAGCTGCAATTGGACTCACTCTCATACACCCTCCTTGGTGGTGCTCCTCCTCCTCCTCCTCCTCCCCCTGCTCCTCCTCTGTTCCTGTCAGAGAACGGAGTAAACGGCGGCCCCGGCCTCCACGTCCTCTCCTCCTCTTCCTCTTCCTCCTCCTGGTCATCGTAGCGAGCTCCCGGCAGCGGAGCCAGGCTCAGAGGAGGACCATCGGGACGGGATGGAGGAGGAGGCCGGGCCCCAAACGAGATCTCAGCTCGGGGGTCGGGAGGAAGGCGGAAGGATGGAGTCCTGGGGTCGGAGCTGTCAGGGGCGCCGTAGTCCCCTTCAGAGTAGTAACCAGTGCTGAGAGACGGAGAGAGATAAGTTCAGATAATATGATCCATGAAATGTGAAACAAGTGATGGAGGGTCAGTCCTCACCCATAATCAGGTCTGCGATAGGATTCGTCCGGCAGGCCGAAGGTGCTGGGGGTCCTGCCTCTAAAGCCAGACCTGCTGCCCCCTGCTGGAGAGTAATCATCATAGTCAGGACGACTGAAGTCTCTACCGGGAGGGAAGAAGTCCCGACCATAGGGGCGAGGTAGAGCTGAGGAGAAAAACAAACTCGGTTTATTAAATTAATAAAACCAGGAATCAACTGGAGAAATAAATAAATAAATAAATAAATGTTCTCTATACCGCTCACTCCTCCTCGTCCTCCTCCGGCTCCTGGTCTCGCTCCTCCTGTTTCTGAATCGGTTGAATCCGGGAAGTTTTCCATGAACAAAGAAGGAGGAAATGAACTGCACAGATTGGCGTAGTCCTCTGCAGAGAGACAGGACACGGTTATTCTATTGTTTTAATTCTTCAATTTACAGTAAAAATCAATAACTTTTATACAAACACCAGAGAACCATGCTCAATGCCTTTTAGCTTTTTTATTTTATCAGTGTTAATTACATTAACGAACATGATGATGAAAAATATTTGTCAGCGACCATGTTTTCTATGACTAAGTATCAAATATCAATATTTGAAATATCAAATGAATGTTGTTGGTTACAGTTTGACTAAATGTAATAATTAAAAGTTGACAGAAATGCAACATCGACTAAAACTATGAAAGATACAAATGACTAAAATGTGACTAATTTCATTTTGTCATTTTCCAACTAAATCAAACATGTCTGTCACCATTAACACTGTTTCAGACATGGGTTGATCAGACCACATGATGTCTGTGCTGGTCTTTACCAGAGTCGGTGAGCGGACAGAGAGCGCAGCCCATCCCCCAGCCTTCCCCATAGAGGCAGCAGCAGTCCGTGAAGGTAACCTGAGCTCCGAGCAGAGGACTCTGACACAACAGGTCTGCAGAGACGTGCTGCCAGCACACAGAAAGGTTCTCATCTGGAGAACATGAGAATAATAATGCTGTGAATTCAAGTTAGTGTCTAAAAATAACAACAAGAAAGAAAGAAATGGATGGTGGAGCCGAGAGAACTTCTTTCCAGCAGTAATGAAGAACCACAGGTTTAGATTATATGTTAATAACTTATTTTTTCCTAATCTGATCGTTAACATCCGTTTCTATGCAGATGATACAATATTGTTCACATCCAAACTAAAATCCTATTCGCACGGGATTAGTTTTACCTGGAGACATCATATGATTCAGAGATGACGCCCCTTACATCTGTCTTTCATGTGGGGCATTCACACGGGATAAACAAACTCTGTGTTTTACTCTAATTTACTATCCATAGTTATGTCTCCGCTGCATGACAGACGACATTTTACACTTTCTGACAGATTTAGTTACTTTGCAAATTTTAATGGATAAAAAAAAAATACATATGTTTGAGACTATTGATCCTGGGCAAGAAATTACAAATGACCGGTTAGTATTTAAATCAGCTCCACCTTTACATATGAACACATTAATGCTTCATTTAATGATTTCATCTGTCTAAATGGATGAATGGGTGATAGACATCTCCACTCTGAAGCCTAACATCTGTCCAGACTTTGATTTACAGAACATCCTTCATAATTCTTAAGTGACAAGAGGCAGAAGAAAAAGTAAAATCCAAGCCCCCCCTAAAAAAAATCACAGACGCAGATTCATACTGGCTGGAGTCTTACCCACAGTGAGATGGGAGGAGTTGACACAGTTGCGTTGGGTGTCGTCGAGCACTAGAGGAGGCTGACAGCTGCAGTAATACGAACCAATTGTGTTGACACAAACTCCTCCTACACAACTCTCCTCCTCACACTCATCATGATCTGAGACAGAGATCAAACACTTTTTCACTGAGATACAAAATAAACTGTGCAGTGACAACTCTGATACCAATAATATGTGTGAAAACAAGTACAGGGCAACTACAACTGGTGCATGGATCAAGAATTTCCCAAAATGGACAGAAAAGGGTTTGACAGCCACACAATCAGGGGTGTTGAGCTGGAATGCTGCAAGTCTGGCATCGTCAATGTGTCTTTGTTATTAAACAGAAGAAATAAATGTTATATGTCAGAGTGGAAAGTGTTCAGGGATTTACTGATGCATAAATTAAAGATGTTAGAGCTGTATATTCCCTTCTTTGATAAGGGACAAGTTTAAAAAAACAACCACACAATCAGAGGGTCTTAAGCTGGATTGCTGCTGCTGCTGCAACTTCACCACATTACAATGTTCAACTAATGGCACAAAAACTAAATCAGAGGCAGACAAACAGAAAGCAGACCAGACTTTAAATGAGTGTGTTGTTCTTACCGACGCACTCCAGCAGCGTGCTGTTGTAAACATATCCACTGGAGCAGTAGCAGCTGTATCCAGGGATGTTGTTGACACATACTCCATTCTTACAAACCTCCGGCTGGAAACGCTTACACTCATCCACATCTGGGGAACACAGAGAAAAACAAACATATGAGCATCCAAGTATGGCAAAAACAAACACAAACTCAACCACATTAGAATATATGCAAACACACATGCTGGCAATGCACCAAAACACAAAAACATACGCTGCACACATCTAAGAGAAATAAATACAAGTATGTAGGGAGGGATTACTACAAACTTTATAGGGGTAAAACATGAGAAGGCAGAGATAACTGTTGGGGTTAGAGGTCATGATGGGCGATATGTAATTATGACTCATTGTATAATTCCGTGCAGTGAACATCTGATAATTTGAAGACCCTTGGAGACTGTCATGGTTTGTGGGACATCGTGGGTTAATGTCTATTTACAGGAGACATTTTCTATTGGGACAGGTGGGAAAGTGTTGTCATAGCGTAGTGCCATTTTGTGTCCCAGCAAGGTAGATAGATAGATAGATAGATAGATAGATAGATATATAGACGACTTTATTAATCCCTTTGGAAGGTTCCCGCAGGGAAATTGACAACAACACTGTGAAAACATTTCTGTAATGTGAGGACATTCCTGGATTATGAGGACATTCATGATTAAAAGAAATAATTTCTGTACTTTGAAGACAGAATCTTGGAAGTGGCTAACCCAATATGGAATATTTTATTAAAATATTATTCTGGTTTTTGAGTTTGAGTCTTGATTTTTTCATGTTCATCTCCACAAGTGTTAAACATCATGAGAAATTCTCTCCATGCTGACTGAACATTTAGAGACACACAGTTGCAGTCAAAATTATTCAACCTCCACCGGAAATTACATTTATTGGCTAAATGTACAAACTAGCAGCTGTTTACAATACAAAAATCAAACAAGAATAATATAACAGCTCAACACGACTAATATTACAAGCGGTTTCTCCAGATTCAACATAAAATGTCTCTTTTAATGATTATTGCGATCTCAAAAACAATCAACAACCTGCAGAGAACTCCTCATAAGAGCACACCTTTGCAAAGCTGATGTGGTCTCGAGCACAACCAGTTAAGGACTTCATTAGTTGCATCAGGTGTGCTTGAGATACAAAACCTCAAATACCTGTACTGTTGACGTTTGATTGCAAATTAGAAACATGACTTAGTCAGCAAAACTGAACAGCTGAAGATTGGGCGTCATTGGACCTTCCAACAGGACAATGATCCCGAGCATATCTTAAAGAAGAAGCACTGGAAGATACTAGAGTGGTCATCAGAGTTGCCTGACTTGAACCCAATTGAAAATCTCTGGTGGGATTTGAAAAAGGCGGTTGCAGGACACAAACCCAAGAATATTAGTGAACTGGAGACCTTTGCCCATGAGGAATGGGCTAAGATTCCCCAGGAACACTGCCAGTAGCTGGTGTCTGGCTATGCATCACATTTGCAGCAGGTTATAACAGCAAAAGGATGCTCCACTAAGTACTAAAGATGCTCGTCATGAAGGGGTTGAGACGACAGCAGTCATTAAAAGAGGCATTTGGAGAAATTACTTGTAATATTAATTGTGTTTAGCTATTTAAGTTGTTCTTGTTCGATTTTTTATTGCAAACAGCTGCTAGTTTGTACATTTTGTCAATAGACAACTGTTTGAGTTATTTAAAGGTGACATAGAATGATTGAACGGGGTATTTATCCTTGATCTGTGATGTGACATGCAGACAACAAAATTTTGGTTGGGTCTGTAATGCCTTAGAAGCTTCCTAAAAACCTCTCTCAGAAAGCTATATTAGGGTGGGGGATTTTAAACGCGTGGTTTTGCACCTATTTGGCGCCCCTTCGGGCTTAACTGGCAACCTCATTATGAAATGCAAGCACTTGACGCTGATTGGCTGCATTTGCTGCCAGGCCCCTCTACTTACCGAAGGGAGTTTTGGTCGGTTCTGTACGTGCCAGCATGCGGGACTTGTAGTTCGTTTAATTACGTATTTTCCATAGCGTTTTACTTAACTATCTTGCGACAAACTGTGACATTCTTGACATGTAAAATCATTTTTTATTCTGAAAAACAACATATGTATAATCCAAGGCACAAGTCGATCGGGACCAGAAAATAATTTATCTTTCGCCATAGACTGCCGTTCACAAACGAAGTAGCAGTCTGTGGTTGAATGTAGTTGGAATCCGATTATAAATGAACAGCAGCCACGCATCTCGTGCATTTCTTTCGGTGGGAATGTAATGGAAAGTTTGCACACCGCTTGCACAGCCTGGAAGAGCACACCTCGGAACGCGACTCGCCATTTCGCCTTGAACTCCGCAAGCACTGCTGCAATGTACTTCCCGTTGGAGGCGAGAGGGCGGATGTATGCAAATTATTTTGAAGGGGAGGGAATTGAATGAGAGTGGGGGGGCAGTGAGATGCATTTTACGTAATATGTATCCGTTGTTCAGATTGGGCCATTTTCTGGCTGACATTTCTAAAGGAGGAATTTCTATGAAACGGAGATGTTCAGAATGTCTAGCACTTTTCGTATGTTCGTGAATGCGGGCAGACTACCGTTATTCAACTAAGACAAGGTAAAAACGTTTTTTCATTCTCTGTCACCTTTAAGATGTGTTTAATACTACTAATAATAATAATACATTTTATTTATAGGCGCTTTTCAAAACACCCAAGGTCACCAAACAAGTAAATCACGGTTTAAAATACATAACAGACATTAAAAAGCATTTAACAAACTACAAGTAGTGTTTGTTGAGTGTTTGTACCTCTGTAACTGAAGGCTTCTGGTCCAGCAGTAATATATCCTCTCCCACTGGGACACAGAGACAGAAACTCAGCTGCAACACAGAGAACATGTCTGATAAGTTCTGATAGTTCAACTATTACAACACAAAGAACTACACAAATAGAACTGCTGTAAACATGTTGTATCAGATGAACTCTTTTGGCTTCCTGAGTGTCTCACCTGTATCTACGGGGGGGCAGGGGTGGAACTGACACCCCAGCCCCCAGCCCTCCCCCACGGTGCAGCAGCACTCCTGCTGGCTGGTGTTGGTGGCCAGAAGGCTGCAGGTCCCCGGCTCGGCCAGGTTGTAGTAACACTCCCTCAGCTCGCCGGGACGAGGTGCTGGGAGCGGGGGCAGCACCGGAGACAAGTCCAGACTGACATGGTGGGAGGGGAGGGATGAGAATGAGGATGAGAAGGCGGAGGTAGAGGAGGAGGAGGAGGTAGAAGAGGAGGAGGAGGAGGAGGAGGAGGAGGAGGAGGAAGATGAGGAGGAGTCAGGGCTGGTAACTCTCACTGTTCCTGCAAGAAAATATGAGAAAATGACAGAATGAGTTATTCTGATGTGGTGCATTTTGAGATTTTGTCATGCACTGACATTTCTGAATTATGCATCTTGGAGACACTTTGTGTCCTCTGAGAGGGGGTTTCTGCACTGTAGGGAAATTGTTGAATTATGAGGACATTTCTGAATAATGTTGCAGTTATTTTGGATTAAAGTGAAGCCTGCAAAGTCACTGTCACACAAAGACAGAAAGACATGCTGTTGTGTGTTTGTGTCTACCTTGTTGGACAGTGTGGACACACTGTCTTGTTACTGGGTCAAATTGTCTCCCATTGTCACAGAAACACGAGAAGGATCCTTCTGTGTTTGCACACTTAGCTGAACCACACACCCCCGGCTGTGACTCACATTCATCCAGATCTGTGAGACGGACACAGAAAGACATCAACAACCTCGTTAGCTGAGGACACTGGAGCATCCAGTATCCTGGTGCTGAACATGTCCTCTGGTTTCTAGTCCTGGTCTGTTTGTCTCTTGGTTACATTTAACTATTGGGAGTTTGGAGGACACACCTGCTTGTGGACAGCACTGAGGCACTGTGAGGACATTAATCTACTTCCTGCGCTGTGAGGACATGGTTGAATGATGAGGACATTTGTGAATGTTTAGATTACAGTAACTCCTGTGGAGACACGTACCCTCGCAGGACTTCCCGTTGGCAGTGGAGGTGAAGCCCTTGTCACAGACACACATGTATGATCCAATCAGGTTCTGACAGACGGCGTTACGTCCACAAACCGTCTTATTGACGCATTCATCAACATCTGAGAAAGAGACGGGAGACGAGAGGGCGTCTCATCTCAGTACTTTAGACCTGTTATCGTTCATACAGACATTCGTAACGAGCTCAGACTCACCGACACACCCGCCGCTCTGAGACACCTGGTAGCCCGGCTCACAGGAAGTGAGACAGCGATAAGAACCAATGGTATTCTCACATCGCTGCGAGGCGCAAACCGAACCGCCGGACGAGACGCACTCGTCCACATCTGAGATGCAAAGAGAGAGAGACACATGAAAAAATGTCTTCACTGACAAGGTTTAATGGACGTGAAGGGAGGGAAAGACATTTAGAGAAATGACTGGACATAGATGGACATGAAGAAAGTCCTCATGTCTTTATATGTGCTGTTTGATTCATGAAAGTTATTTTAATCCCTTACAGTGAGGACGTTTTCTGCACTATGAGGAAATTTTTGAGTTATGAGGACGTTTCCTCACTGTGAGGACATTTCTAGATTATGAAGACATTTCTGCACCACGAGGACATTTTTGAGTTATGAAGACACTATTCCTTCTTTTTCCCTGAAGCCACAATAACATGTTGAAAGGGCTAGGGAATGCATTATGTCAACAAAATGTCCTCGCGTAGAGGACAAAACAGACATGAGAGGGCGTTTACCGAGGCAGGCCGTCCTCTCGGGGTTGGTGGTGAAGCCGGTCTCGCATTGGCAGTGGAAGGATCCTTCAGTGTTCACACAGCGACCGTCTGAACAGACGCCTGACTTCACGCACTCGTCCACGTCTACACAAAGAATCATTCTTCTTTAACATTTAATATTACATAATTAGTGTTCCTAATATTTTGGCTCCCTTGTGTTTGTTGATGGGATGAAATAAAACCAGTAGCTGAACATTTTATTATAAATATACACAAACGAATAAATGAGAGTGGAATAAAAACCTAATTAAACATGTTCATTTAATTAACTTTACAGTATCAATAAACTCCTGGGGACATCCACTAAATGTAGCAGTTTAATTATTCATTATATTTTATTTTATTATCTTTATGAATCATTATTGTTCAGATAAATCTCTAGTAGTAGCTTCTCAGATGTAAATATTTGCACCTTTTTTTGACTAAATAAAGCAAATTGATTAAATTATTCTGGACTTCAGTGACTTGTTGCAGGTTCCGGGCAGCATTCCTCTTCTTTTATTATGGAACGATTTTTCTTTGAGTTTCAGGCTGCTGGTTGGTTCTCCATCCTTGTATTTATTCCACGGGTCAGACAGTTTGGACACTGGACACACTGGGACTCACCGAGACAGGCCGTCCTGTTGTCACTCAGTGTGAATCCCTGCGAGCAGACACATGTGTAGGATCCAGGTGTGTTCACACACTCTCCTCTGGAGAAGCAGAAGTCTCCTTCCAAACACTCGTTGACGTCTGAGGACATTAAAATCACACATTAACCTCTTAAATACTAGAGTCCTGGAAGGTAGGGCTCACCTAGAAAGACCCAAAATTAATCAGGATTATCTCCAAAACCAGCAGGTCCATACTCCTGACCCTGGTCTTTATGGACCCCAGTCTCTAGGAGCCTGGTCTTTATGGACCCTGGTCTCTATGACCCTGGTCTCTATGGACATCATTCAGCACTTCCCTGACTAGCTCATCAGTCGAGTTCAGTATTTTTATGGATTCTATAATGTGCACAATGGTATGAGAATCCATGAAAATAGTTGGAATAACAGTGCCATTTTTTTTGTAATTTCCATGACTCACCTTTGCATTGTCTGCCCAGGCCGGAGGTTCGATACCCTGGAGGACAGTCACATCTGAACGAGCCGATGGTGTTCACGCATGTACGCTCGGCCTCGCACGCTCCGATGCTTGCACACTCGTCAATGTCTGCAGCAGAGAGAGAATGAAAATATCGTAACGTGACAATAATTCACAACTTTTCTTCATTTTTTAAAAGTTAATAACACAAACAGTAATAATTGAGTTGGAATATATATAAAAGTTGAAGCCTTTCTATCCCACAGTGAGGACATTTGCAGCGTTGTAGAGAAATAAGCATTCAATAAGTAAAAAAAATAAAAACACAAATCATATGTATGTATATTGCACGACAGATATTAAGTATATTACGGTTATGAAATGTACTATGTAAGTAGAAGGTCCTCACAAAGATAGAAGGAGTTTGTGTACCTGTGCACTGTCTGTTGGTCAGTGTGTATCCTGACCGACATGAAACACATCTGTACGACCCCACAGAGTTCACACACATCTGTCCAGGACACTGGGACGGCTCTGAACACTCGTCTACGTCTGAACACACATTGGACAGATGTTTACGTTCCTTCTGTCACTGATTATTAGAATGATGAGGAATGTGCTAGCTTAGCTTAGCACACAGACTGGGCCTGTACCTGTACAGGTGTTGTTCTGGAGCTTGTAACCATGACGACAGACACAGCGGTAGCTTCCAGGTGTGTTTTCACAGCGACCGGTGGAGCACGGAGACCGACGACACTCATCGATGTCTGAGGACGATTAGAGTTTAGGTCATGACCATGAAAATAGAAATGTTTTATTACACGTTAATAACCAATACCTGTATAGCAGGTGTGTACAGCAGGTGTGTGTTACCTGTACAGAGGCCGTTGAGCAGTCCGTATCCAGGCTGGCAGGACACACATCGGTACGATCCTTGACTGTTGATACATTCCTGACCTGGACACTGCAGAGGATCTATACACTCGTCCACATCTGAGACACACGTTAAAAACAAGGTGTGTGTTCAGGTAAAGGTGAGACAGCAAATATAATCCAGTTTGATTAACAGACCTGACGTTTCATCAGAACTAGTTAAGTTTTATTAAACGTCCTGATCAAATCAAATCAAACTCTGACTCAGAGATCATTCATTCATCTTCTACAAATCTATTAATCTGATTTTCAGTGTTCTGACGTGTTTACCTGTGCAGGTGTTGCCGGTGAGCCTGTAACCAAGGTGACAGACACACCTGTAGCTGCCGGCCGTGTTTTCACAGCGACCGTTGCTGCAGGGATTCTGCTGACACTCGTCGACGTCTGAAGATCCATCAGAGAAGAAGAAGAAACACTTTATGTTACTGGTCCTGTTGTTCACAGCTAGATTATTTATTTGAATTCATTTGTTTAATTACTTTAATTAATTCATTATTTTCTGCTAAAACTCAACTATATAGAAAACAAATGTTTTTATATATTTTCACATATTTCAAAATAGTTTTTATTTTTTATATTCTACTAACTTTCTGAATATTTTATCGATTTATTAAAGAAATGTTTACAGATTTTATTATATGTAAATATGTGACTTTAAAAAATATTGAATGAATAAACATTTCACTCTTATTTTTCAAGTAGCCTGTGTATTTTATTTAATTACTATTACAAATAAATCTTACTACTAAATACTATTATAAATCTTATTTTATCTAAAATGTTATTTTTGTTGTTTACAATTTATTTTTTTATTTACTTCTTATAATTATTGTGTGGATGAAAAATAACTGACATTTAACAAGCAGGTTATTTTAGGACCGCTAAATTAAATGTAAAGTACAAGATCTGTAAAAATAAAGTAAGTAGGAAGTAGATGTCACCTGTGCAGCCGGTCTGTTGGCTGTTGCTCCTGAATCCAGACGGACAAACACACCTGTAGCTGCCAAGGCTGTTCACACACTCTCCCACCGAACACACACCTGGAGTCTGCACACACTCATTCACATCTACACAATAAAAATAACACACACACAAACACACACATCCGTTTCATTAAGTGAATTATTTTTTTTATGCAGACGACACATTTGCTTCTTTTGTCAAATAAAATCAAAAATCTGATTGTCAAACCTGAACCTGAAACCTGTTTCCCATGTAAAGGAAAAATAAAATCATAAAAAAATTATATTTATTTAAATTATTTATTTAAACACAAAATATTTAAAAGATTTAAAATTGAAATATCAGGGGAACAAAATACAATATCCCAAAATGTTGGTAAAATATATGAAAATGTTGAGTAAAATATTTTTACAAATCTGTAAAATATTAACAAAATATCAGAAAATATAAAATAAAGTAATAAACAATTAATATGAACAAATTATAAAAAATAAAATTTACAGAAAAAGTTTTGTCAAATATTCTCCAAAATATATATCAAATATCTAAAAATGAAAGATGACAACATCAAAAGCATTTTAATAAATGTGATGATGAGATGAGTGTGTCTGACCTTGGCAGAGTGTGCGCTGAGAGTTGGGCTGGAATCCCTGATCACACACACAGGTGTGTTTCCCACCCGGCTGATCAACACAGCGTCCACGCCCACACACACCTGGTCGGCTCGCACACACACTTCGAACCGCTGCACACAAACACACAAACTTTATTATTCATTCATTCATCTGAATGCTGATTTAAAACCGTCCCGTCCCTTTAAGGAGGACCTGCAGACAAAAGCTGGTACTCACTCTGGACTCTGCCGGGTCGGGGTGTTGGCCTTGGCGCCGGTCTGTTCTGAGGGGGAGGAGGGCTCTCGGAGCTGGGACTCGACCCCCGTTCGGGGATCCGTGGTTGAGCTGGAACAGGGAGGGCGTCCCCTCTGGCTGCTGGCTGATCGGGGCGAGAACCAGAGGAAGACCGTCCACCTGCTGAGAACAGAACCAAAAAATCTTGTTGTTAAAACACAAGAAAAACAAGAAGGTCCAGCAGACGTCGGTGGGTCAGAATCCGTCACCTTGACTTCCTGTCAGCGGATGCTGAGGTCTTGGTTGTGTGGTAAAGGAGGGCGCGGTTCTTCCCTGGGAGGCCGTGGTGGTGTTGGGGCTGCCAGACTGCACGGGCCTGGAAGAGGTAGAGCCTCCGGCCGGACGGGCCTGAGGTTGAGGCTGAGGCTGAGGCTGAGGACGGGCCTGAGGTTGACTGGGTCTGGTAGAAGGTTTCTCCTGAGACCTGGAGGCTCCACTGCTACTGGACCCAGAATCAGAACCTGGGAGGACGATGAACGGATCAATAAAACATCTACAGAGACCAGAATGAAGAAGCTCTGAGCATGATGACGCGTACCCTGGTTGTCCTGGACTCCTCGGGTCAACAGCTCATCACCGACTCTCTGGTTGATCTGAAGGGCTGAAGGAGTATAGTGGTAGCCAGGACCAGCTGGACAGATCTCCTTAAAGGACACTAGAGGACAAGACAGAGGACAGAGACATCTCAACATCTGAAACAGAAAGAGACAGGAACTACAGAAACACTGTCCTCCACAGAGACAGGAACTTTCTGACTTCCATGCTGTCCTACCTGAACCAAAATAGGGACATCTCTGGCAGTCCGGTCCCCAGGCTTTACCGACCCGGCTGCAGCAGCAGATCTGTTTGGTGATGTTCCTGACGATGGGCATGGAGCAGGAGGACGGACCCAGACCAGAACCCAGGATCCGGTAACACTGACCCTTCTCCTCTGATATCACACTCTGGGCTGAGGTGGACAAGGGAGGACAGGGACGAGTTAGAGAGACAGAATGGAGCTTGAGACGAGGGGACGAGGCGCCAGCAGAGCGCTGCATGCAGAACCAGTCCATGCTGTCTGTCCTCCAGAGACACATTTAAACAGCCTCAGCACGAACCAAGCAAGACATCACAGGACAAGACAGACTCTGTGGTTGGAGGGAGGACAAATGATGCAGGGATAGACAAGACAAGACAACTGAAGACTCTTTCACCATTTAACGAAGAAACATGAGTTAAAATAAAGAACACAAAGAAAAAAACACCATCAGCAGATATTCAGAGGAAGAACGCAACACCAGTGACAAAACTGGTGCTAGAACTTCTAGGTCAAAGAACTCAACCAGCAACCTGTGAATAAACTACAGACTCTGACCAGGGGGCGCTGTAGAGACACCACAGCAAGTTAAAAGACAAACAGGAAGTGGAACAAACCAGGAAGTAAAGCTACAAGTAAAGACCATTCTTCCTCCCTCCCTCCAATTTCAGTTTCAGTTTAAATAAATGTCTCTGTTGGATATCAGAACGTTTCTGTTTCCAGGAAGAAGAACAAACTTGTTGCAAGTAAATCAGATTTTCAGGAGACGAACACAGAGACGCTGTTAATGAACCAGCGTTAAGCTTCCATTAGAGCGTTGTCATCGGTTACCAGCCAGACCAGCATCCTCCTCCACCTCCTCCTCCTCCTCCTCCTCCACCTCTACCACCTCCTCCTCTGGTTCAGTGAATGCCGGTCAGAATAAGCAGAACAACAGTCAGACTTTACAGAAACCATCTGAGCAGAATAAACTTTAAAGACGACGAGATCAGCTGATCACACTCAGAACAAAGACGTCTGTCGACCTCCAGGATGATGTCAATAAATTCATCTTCAGATTTAACATTTAATCTGTTGAGTTAATTCATGTTTAAACACACGGTTCTTCCTGCACTGATTCAAATTAAAGCTTTAATGAAGAACTCTCTGTTTCTAATAACTGATACTAATGATGAATGAAATGACTGATGATTTGGAGCCTGAGAAGCAGCAGATTAAATTCACCTATACTTTAATTTTGACCTTTGAACTCATCGACAAACATGTTGAGAAAATGTTTGAGACTTTCAACAATTAAAACTTTAAATAACAGGATTTTATTTTTAGGAAACAAGTGACTTTCAGGATATTTCTTGACCTGCAGTTTAAAGATCCAACAATGAGAATAAAATAAAGACTCATTTACACAAACAGAAAATAAATCTAAACATCTCGTCGTCTTCAGGGTCCACAGCTCAGACGGATTCAGGAAGTCCTGACAGGAGTCGGCTTCATTCCTCATTTCATTCCCAAGCCGACGGCGGAGTGTGTGTATGTGTGTGTGTGTGTGTGTGTGTGTGTGCGTGTAGGGGTGTGTGTGTGTGTGTGTGTGTGTGTTACTTACAGATGCAGATTCCATGTGTGGCGTCGAGGATGAACCCCAACCTACAAACACAGCTATAGCTCCCCCTGGTGTTCACACAGACGCCGTTCTCACACAACCCCGGCTGGAGGCACTCATTCACATCTACACACAACGACACAACGACAACACACAACAACACACAACAACACAACGACACACAATAACACACGCACACACCAAAGGTGGCACACGGTGAGAAATCCTCATGAGGAACTTTTCTCAGTAAAGATTCTCAAGTTAATTCTCTGCAAACACAACAGTAAATGTTGACTCCTACTGACTCCTCCTATCTCCCAGCTGATTCAACAATGGTCAAAGGAGCTGAGGCTAACAACAGCTAGCAACCTGTGAGGACACCCACCTGTCAATCAAAGAGGCCAGGCCCCTTAATTCTGCAGAACTTTAACCATTGAGCTAATTTAAACTGATGAGTTCTAAAAACATTCATTATGAACGCAGACGTAAGTTACAGAGACCAGGACTGATATTATTATTTTTAGAGGTGCGTGCAACAAAGTTGCAGGATCCCTACTGATCATTATGATATGTTTGCGTACAATCATGCCAAGTTTCGTGATATTCGGGCTGTAGGGGGCGCTACAACGACTACATGTTTGTACCTCACAAACCACCACAGTAAACTGCTTTAAATTTGACAATAATAATCTGTGGATGACTCCTTACAAGCCCACCAAGTTTCATGCAATACGGTCTATAGGGGGCGCTACTGGTGACGTGTAAATAATTGAGTCCTATCTCCTGCTCAGTTGGCAGACCCAGCTTTCCCCTAGTCACACTTGACCTCCTGTCAGGTCTTTTCCCACCTGCTTTAACTTATGACTCCCTCTAGTGGCAGACTGAGGCAATTGCACCTGTGGAAAACTGCATACAAGCTCACCACATTTCATCGCTTCCGACCCGCCTGACTCTCAGTCACTTCTCAGCTTAGGATTTCTCCACAGACACTTTGCCTCCTTTCAGGCCGTGTCCGGCTGTGTCCGACCCGCTTATGCCTCTGCGTCCTGCTCGCTTGCGGTCATCTAGTTATTATTATTATTATTCCTTCCTCCTCTTTTTCCTGTAAACACCTATGGAGACTGACTCACTGGTGGAGCCTCTAGTGGACGCTGGAGAACTGCAGTGTTTATCCTCATGTTTCAGACCTGGACGTTTCTCTCCTCACATCTCCAAACACCAGAGCAAATTTCTCATCATACAGATGAGTGAAATGCATTCTGGGACACTGAGCAATCCCGCTAAAATTAGGATGAGGAAAGGAGGAAACCAAAATCTTCTGCACATATAAAAATATTTTTCAGTGTTTGAGCTTCAAACATCTCCTCGTCTTAATGGAGGATCAGCGCCACCTGCTGTTCATGTGAACATCCCATAATCTCTTTTTAATCTGACTCTGACGTCTCTGTGCTGGTTTGATTAATGACCATCAACCAAGCGGTCACTTCCTGTTCGTGTGTTTGTGTTAAACTCACCGACACACTGCGTTCCATTGGCTTGTTCAAACCCAACAGGACAGTTGCTGTTGCTTTGACCTGATGACGATCAATGATGTGGATTATTAACGAATAATTATCTGATCAACATTTACAAAACCATTTAGAGACCTCATAAACCGCCATCTGGACCTCTGCGTCTATTGGATAATCCTCCAACCAATCGGAGCACTAAATTATGTGACACTAAACTGACTATGAACATCATGCTTCTTCAACAGCAGCCATTTTGTCTTACAGTAATCCAATTTAACGTCTTCTGAGCGCCGTGTTGTTAAATTAGTTATTTTATGAGACTGCCGTTAGCTTTTTTAGGCTAATGTAGAAGCTAACCTTACATTGTTTAGGATGAAATAAGGGCTAATGTTATGTTGTTCAGGCTAATTAAGTGGCATCTAAGGCTAACTAAATAGCTAACATTAGCTTCTTTGGGCTAATTAAGTAGCTAAAATTGGCTTGTTTAAGATAAAATAGCTGCTTACATAATATTTCAGTGAATATAGTTGCTTATGTTATTTTCTTTAGGCTAATGTTAGGCTGGTTGACATGACCACTCACATTAGCTTGTTAATCTTTTAAGCTAATAAAACAGCTAATGCTATCCTGTTTCAGCATCAGTAGCTGCTTATGAATGCAGATTGAGGGCATAGTGGATTCTGCTCCAGCAAAGATCTGCCGGACCAATCAGATCATTTGTGGGCGGGGCTTAAGTAACAGTGACGTAGTTATAAACGTCATCTGAGTTTAATAGTTTTAAATGTCTCTGATTGGTCGGATGACTGTCCAGTTGATGCAGAGGTTGACTTGTTTTCTCTTTATCAGCTGAAACATAATGAATTCCAGATGTTCTCAGACTCTAGGGGGCGCCATCGTGAAAAAAAAAAAAACATACAAATTCCTCTTTTATGTTTTTTCTCTGAGGAGAACAGCTTTAAAGGAACATGGTCGCCTCTCTCTGCTCTGACATTTTAACACAAATACATAATCCAGCTGGCAGAGCACGGCACAGTGTTCTTTAAAGGTGCATGTCGTCATCCTTCACACGCTGATGTGAAGCTGGACGCCAGCGAGTGAGCTAACACCACTTCCTGTGAGTGCAGATGTTAGCAGAGAGTGTGTTAAAGGCCTTCAGTCCCTCAGAGCTGCATTCCTGCAGCGTGAGTCAGCTCCACAAGAAACAACCAATCGTTACTCGCTGGGTTTAGTCGGTCCTCACTGCTACTCCAGACCCAGATACAGGTTTCAGATCCTCAGAACAGTGTGTGTCAGTTATTTGACATTTAATTCTGTCTATAGTTCTCAGGTAGTTGTTGCTGCAATTGGTCAGATGTTGTTCATCGGCAGTATGAGATATTTATCTGTATTTATCTCACTTTAAGTGTTTGCTGCTACACCTGCATGTGGGATTCTGAGGGAGCTGCAGCTTCTCAAGGAAACATTAGGATAAGTGGTAATAGATCATGGATGGATATTCATGGTTAAGGTAATATACTATGGATCAGAAACAAACACACTCTGGAGAACATGTGTGATATCGTTATACATGCTACAGCTTAAAAGTTTTCTACATTTCTGAATAAAAATGACTCAAAACATCCTGAAAATCGACAAAGACATATCAGACACATGGAGCAGAACCATTAGAGTAAAGTGAGCCAATATTACATATCATGTCCTCCTTGTGTCCAGTATCTGCTGTGACCTCCTTGTAACTAAATGTTTCTGGTAACTGCTGATCAGTGGTCTACAGCAGCTTGGAGGAATTTTAGCCCATTCCTCAGAACAGAACCACTTCAGTTCTGAGATGTTGGTGGGTTTCCTCACATCAACTGCTTGCTTCAGGTCCTTCCACAACATTTCTATTGGATTAAGGTCAGGACTTTGACTTGGCCGTTCCTAAACAGTCATCTTGTTCTTCTTTAACCGTTCTTTTGTAGAACCACTTGTGTTCTTGGGCTCGTTGTCTTGCTGCATGACCCAGTTTCTCTTCACATTCAGCTCATGGACAGATGTCCTGACATTTTCTTTTAGAGTTCACTGGTAGAATTCAGAATTCATTGGTCCATCAATGATGACAAGCCGTCCTGGTCCAGATGCAGCAGGACAGGCCCAAACCAGGACATTAGCACCCCCATGTTTGATGGAGGGATGAGGTTCTGATGCTGGAATGATGCAGTGTTGGTTCATCTCATTTAAACCAAACTATTCTACTTTGGTCTCATCTGTCCACTAAACATTGTCCCAATAGTCTTCTGTCTTGTCCACATGATGTTTAGAAATCTTACTTAGAATCTGCTTAGAAGTTTCCCTGGGTTCCTTTGGGACCTCTCAAACTATTATGGAGTGATCTTTGTTGGTGGATCTGACTGTGGATTATTTGTGGGTTCCAAACTCTTTAGAGATGGTTCTGGAACTTTTTCCAAGTCTAATGTGTTTGATCTGGTTCTTTCTCTACTTTCAGGACTTTCGTGAAAATCTGATGATGTTTTGAGTCAAAACTACAGATATTTAAGCGGTACTACATGCAGCTCCTGGTGGAAGTTTTCCAACAGTCATAAAGTTTCACAGAAACAGATGAGTGTTTATCTATCTTTGTGAGGTCCAGGAGCAGCCTCTCAGAAACACACCAGCATGAAATCACAGCTGGTTTCTGTTCTACAGCAGCTCCATGACTGACAGAGCAACGACGGGATAAAATAAATGCATCACGTCACTGATAGTGTGTTTGAGTGAGAGCTTGGCAGCACTCAGCTTCGTATTTTTAGAAAACATGGTCAGAAAACAAAGAGTTTTCTGGTTTGTCTGAGGCCGGTGTTGGTGGTGTTTGTACCTGTGTTTTCAGGACAGAGGACACAGTCGGAGATGCCCCAGGCCTTCCCGAGACCTCGACAGCACATTTCTTTGCTCCTCAGACCAGGAAGAGGAGCGCTGCACTGAAAACACAATAAACACATTCTTTTAATATACCTGTCAACATTTCATCTTAGATATAAGAGAGGATCTTTTGGTCTGATTAGATTCTCTGAGGAGGTTTTCTCTGGTTGAGAAGAAGTCGTAACTCTCGATGAAACCGTTTTAATCTGCTGCCAAAATCAGTTTGTTCTGAATGGAACGAAGCCACAGAAAACACAAAGAGCGCAGCATTTCTTCTTCTCTGGTTTTCTTTGGCGAAAACAAGAGCCTCTCTAGTTTTTGCCTCTCACCTGTCCGTCTTTGACCTCTCTGAAGCAGTACTTGAAGCCAGACTGCTGGGTGTAGGTTCCGCCTCCGCTCAGCGTCTGGGCCTGGACTCCTCTAACTGCTGGAGCCGGAGCCGGAGCGCCCGCCGACCCTGAAGAAGACGAGGAAGAGGACGCGAGCGTCCGCAGGGTGGGGCTGGAGCCAGACACCTGGAGGAGACCAACAGGAAGCTCAACCTGCAGCCTCATGACTCTGAGTCCAACCGTCCAATCAGAGGAGCCCTTAGTGTTCTCACCTTCAACACCTGGTGGATCTTCACACTGGCCTCTGGGGGGTGCTGGACTCTGACCTTCACCATGGAGGGGCCGGAGGCTGCACACACAGTTCACATTCAAATCCTTTTAAATGACCCAGTTCTTTATTAAATGAATCAACATTAATTAAGTTTAATTAATGTCAACAACCTGAATGCTGTAAATAAAAGTTTAAAAATGTGGATGGAAAAAAAAAAAAAAATGTCAGTAAAATATTTATATGTAAAAAAAATGTAAACTATTTATAAAAATGCCAGAAATATGTTAATAATATAATATAATATAATATAACTAGTGCAGTGCCCGTCGGAAGTATGTATTCCTATAGTGGGAGCCTACAGGTGCTGTGTATGAGGATTAGTGGAAATATTAGAGCGGAGAAAACCTATTTTACCGATATATTTTACATTTCTTATCCAAACAACGTCAAACTTAGCAATGCACATCTTCGTGCCCGTAGCGAGACACCTGCCCAGTTTCAAATCAATCGGGCCAACGGTTCGCGAGATATGCGTGCCACAGACACACACACACACACACACACACACACAGACGCTTCTTGATTTATAGATAGATGGCGGACTACATGCTAGTTTTCCTGCCGGAGAAGATATTGAGCCTATTAGGGTTACCAGGGCAAAATATCATTTCTCCTTGAGTTTGGTTTCTTCTAAAGCCGATTTGTAAACAGTGCTCAAGATTTGTGCGCATGCTCCGCCTCTTCCTCTCCGTTTTTGGTGAATTTCTGAAAGTGGCTGTTTTTGATGCCATGGCAACCGGAGTAGTGGAAATATTAGAGCGGAGAAAACCTATTTTACCGATATATTTTACATTTCTTATCCAAACAACGTCAAACTTAGCAGTGCACATCTTCGTGCCCGTAGCGAGACACCTGCCCAGTTTCAAATCAATCGGGCCAACGGTTCGCGAGATATGCGTGCCACAGACAGACAGACAGACAGACAGACACACAGACGCTTCTTGATTTATAGATAGATATAATATAAAATGGTAAAAATATTATTTTAGTATCTGAAAACAATGTAAAACAAATATTTGGAAAAAAACAATTAAAATCATTCAAAAGATTAAGTCACAAGTCTACCAGCTGGGGTCAGAGGTCAGAGGTCAGCCTCACCTTCAGTCCTTATCATCTCCTGGCTGGGTCCCAGCGGCAGGAGGAACTCAGACTGGGTCAGCCCCTGATTGGTTGCCATGGCGGAGATGAGTCCAGGTTTGACGATCTCGTTGGTGGAGGAGGGCGAGGCTGCAGCGGCGGCGGCGGCGGCTGCAGCTGCGGCAGCGGGGGTGGCAGGGATATGGCAAAACTTCCCGGTGAAGTTTGGAGGACAGACACAACGATCCTTCTGCAGACAGACTCCCCCGTTCTTACAGAGCAGAGGACACAGGACTGCAGGAGGAAACAGATGAAGAGTTTATTCATTTATTCAACTATTTGACTCATGTAACCGCCCACGATCATGCTCTGATTGGCCCGGCAGATATTTGCTGCGGCAGAATCAGTTCCTAACAGAGAGACTCCAGATCAACTTACTATTGGAGACATGGAAGTTGGTCTGGACTAAAAAGAGAGAAACGTCCTCTTCTTCTGGCTCACGTGTCTGATGGATGACGGTTGGTGTGTCAGATTATTTTAGCAGTATAATATAAGATGAAAATTCTCCAAAACTCCAAATCTAAACATGACGGTACCAGGAAGTTAATAATCAGAGAGCTCATGTTTTATATTTAGTTGAAGAAAGATCACATACACCAAGAAATGTCACTGCTGCACAGATGCTGCTGATGATCCTTCAGGTAATTAATGAACCATCTTATTTAATAAACTCATAAACAGGTGGAAGCAACAAACTAAACTTTGCATCCTGTTAATGTTCTGATAAAATCCAGATTATATTCACAGGAAAGTTTTAATCAATGGAAAGAGACGAGTGACTCAGGTCAAATGATGGATGAAAAATGAGGAGTTGTTGTTGATGTCTGCAGGTTTCTTTCTTTGGAGCTCAAAACTAAACCAGCTGCACTGAAACCAGCGATAGTTTATCTAATTTAAATCCTGTCTGTGATGTTTTATGATTAATTAAAGTTACTGATTTCTCTCTTTAAAAACTAACCTTTGGATTCTGCTGAGATTTAATAAACCCATAAACTAAATTTAAGTTGTTTTCTTAAATCCAGACCTGTTAGAGACTCTTCATGGCAAAGATTTATTAACAGACTGAAGTAAACTCAGTATTTGTTTCTGACGGTTCCTGGTTCTATCACGTTACTGTTCGTTGCCTCTGATCAGATTCTAACCAGTGAAACAAGTGAAAAGGTCGTGACCTGCTCAGTTACAGGTCTCTGAGTGTAACTGAGGGTCTGTGGCTCTAAAACAAAGCCTGCTGCTCGGCTGGGATGGGGGTGAAGGCGGACCGGGCGCCAGCAGCACCAGCCCGCCACTTCCTGCTTCCTGTCCGGGCTCCTGCCACAGGAAGCTGGTGTATTGTTAACCGGAGTTCGGCCGGCGTGGAAGCAGCCGCCAAGGAGCTGAAAACACGGAGGTCAATGGAGGCAGGAAGGAAGGCCGCGGGTTAATGCTGCAGCTGATCTGAACGGTTCACGGTCTGTGACCAGTAAATACCGACCTAATCTCAGACTGACCCGTTCAGAAGATGAAATTGTTCTAGAAAATATCGAGGTCATCTCATACACACGGACCAAATACTGTTTCTCAAAGTACCACAGGCAGCGTACACACAATTCAACCTTTGTTTACCCTGGACATCATCACATTCTACCATTGTGCACGTTATAGAATCCATAAAAATACTGATATTTCCTCCATATTGTTTACACTTGTAACTCCCCAGGGAAACCACCGATGGTTTTGTTTATTATCAGTGGTACCGCCAGTAGCCCACTAGATGGAGGCACTGCACCATTTATAATACTGAGGCACAGGGATCTGATTCTGCTAGTCAAGTTACCATGTGGTGCATAGTTGATGAAGAATCGTTTTTGTGTTACAGGTGTAAAGTCTGATCTTTTACAGACATTAGCAAAAAACACAACACACTCTGACCTACTTACCACCAGTTTTTCAAACACTAAAACAATATTTGCTAATGTTAGCTAACATTATGAGAACATTACTTTCCTGAACGCTTGTCATGGAGTATTTCTACATTGCTGTACTGGTCGTTTGACTTCAGTGTAATGATGAAGAACTTCCGTGAGTGTGAACATGTCCACACCATCCTTGTTTGTTTATTTGACCCAGTTATCGTCCAGACGTCATCCTACAGATGGACCACATTGACACAAACAATTTGGACACAGACAAGAGAGCGATGGAAAGAAAACGAGTGCACCGGAATAAACAAAGAAAGACTGAATAGATGGAATAATATAAACTGTAAGAAGGGAGGAAACGTGCTTTACGCTTTGCTGGCTGCAACCAACAGTCAGTATTAAAGATGGCCAACATGTCACCATCTCTACTACTGTACACCAGTGAAGTCACGTTAAGAGGAAACTACAAACTGATGGATGTGAGGCTCTAAGGATCAAACATGATGTTAACCAATGACAGGTGTTTGTTAAACAGGGTTGTGGCTGTTTTGTGTCTCTTTTCTGGTCGCTCTGCACGTCTTTGTGGTCTTTTGTGTCCATAACAGTAGTTGTATGTGTCTTTTGTGGTTGTTTTGTCATGACTGATGCCCTTAGCTGTCGTTGGACTGGTTGAAGTTCAGGTACAGGTGAGTCTCCAGGAAATAAACATCTTCTGAAGTGATGGAAACGCATGAGAGAGGTTTAAGTTAATGATAAATGAAAGACACATGTCCTCCATGTTTCTGCTCTTTAGTCTTTGGAGTCGTTTCCTTCCAGATGTTGATCATCAGTTAACTTCTAGTTGGGAAACTTCAAACATACAACAGAGAAGTTGTCACAATAGAGTCGGCAGAGTTCTTTACAGTCAGAACCGGAGTCATTGTCTATGTAGGAGGACGGACTGAATACCGACCGACAAATCAGTCTTTGAGGCAGCGTCCTCCTCTAAGGACACATCCTGGTGACACTCCAGAGTCTGAGGAGGTGCGCCACCTTAAGGACAAACTCAGACTCAGCTAAATGTTCTCATCCTGACACTGTTCTGAAAATATGGACGACTGCAGATTAATGCTGTGGTCGTTTGAGGTCATTCAACTCTTTGTGGTCGTTGTGTGTCTCTGGCTCGTGTTTTTGTCTTTGTATCATTTTGAGCGTCTGTTTTGTGTCTCTTTGTGTTCATTAAAGTCTTGTTGTGATGTCCCGAGACTCTGAACAGTCCCGTTCACTTCATGGAGGTCTGAGATGATCTTCTGTTCTTCTGCCTTCAGGTCATGTTAAACCAAACAGAGGTGGATGTTTTGTCCTCAGCTGATTCAAGAAGAGAAACTAATCGATGAGATGGATCTAAGGAGGGATGGAAGCAGCAACTCTTCAGCTCCGTGCTCCTGTAGCTTCAGGCCGTCTGCCAGTTCAGACCTGCAGCCAGCAGGAATGATTTAAAACCGTCTGACCTGGAATCAGTTCACAACTATTCACTGGCTCGGCTTCAGCCTGCAAACTCGACCAACCATCAAAGAGCTGCAGGTCACATGACTCAGACGGAGCGCTTTCATCCACGTAAACTCATTCAGTATGTCCAGAAGTCAGGACACAGGTTTGTGTGTTAAATCAGATTCAGAGCCTTTAGGAGAGTACGATCGATGTCAAACTCCTGAAACCATCACAGTCCTTATTTTTATGTGAACGGGAGGAAACGGCTCAAAGGTCCACATCCACATCTGAACATTATGTTAACAACAGCTGCGTGTGTTGGAGCAACGTTAACTTCTTTAGGCTAATATTAACTTGATTATGCTACGGTTTTATGTTCTGTACATAAAGCTGGATGCAGCGAGGTCTGACGCCATCCGTTGGAGCAAATCTGAAGCACAGAGATGCAGCTTAACATAGACGCCATCTTTTCTGTTTGAAGCCAGGACCTTGTGTTGCCTTCCACAGTCTGGAAACTCAGCACGATACCTAGCTTATCGCTCTATGCATGGTTTAACTACTTTAGCTGAACTGACAGGTCAGTCTTTGCAGGAAAAGTCACACAACAAACTCTGAGAGTCTTGTTAACGCAGCTCTTGCACATAGAGTGGCCTACATTTCTGCAGATAATTTTTTTTTCCTTAAACAGATGCTGTCAATCAATGGAATTTTATAATTTTTGATTTCCTGCATAAATTCTTAGACCATGAGGACTTTATCAAAAGACGTATTGGTTTTTGAGTCGGAGCAGCGTCTGGTGGTCGTTGGTGGAACTGCACTTTAAAGCTAGCTGAGTTAACGGCTGCTGGTCGTTAGCATGGAAGAAAAGACAAACAACCTGTTTCTGGTTCTGATTCTTGTCACAGTATAGACTGAGGAAGAGTTACAGTCCCTGGCCACTTCATTAGGTACACTAGTGAAAACAGTCCTGCACTAAATCCAGTCTTTGTAAAGGTTCAGTGTTTTCATTGTGGAGGCTGTGGTTTGTAGAACTACTGAATCTCGTCTCAACAAATCAGAAGTTTTCTGAACATTATTTAGATTAGGATGCATTCACTAGTGTACCTAATGAACTGGCCAGGGAGTGTAGATGTTACACTTACAGACTCTGAAGCCCGGTCCGTGGGGTCCGTCTCTAGTCCCCTGTCCTCCATCAGTGCTGCTGTACAGCGTGGTCACGTTTCCACTCTGGCAGTAGTTGACACATCGGCCCTGGCTGCAGCGCACCTTGCAGATGGTCGGCGTGAACATCACCTTGATCCTCTCCGCCCCTCCTCCTCCTCCTGCTCCTGCTCCTCCTCCGCCTCCTCCTGTCTGTCCATCAGCTGGCAGAAGAGAGGTGAAGAAGATGAAGATGGACAGAAAGCAGCGGAGCCTCGGCTGCAGCATGTTGAGGGTTGCGCTCAGAGTTTGTGAGGCTGCATCGCCAAGAACTCGCTCTGCCTCGTTCTCTTCCCTCTCACTGGAGTGAAAACAAGCGTCACAGGAAAAAAGGAGGGAAGGAAGGAAGAAGAAAACGAGCAGCCGCTTCCCCCTCCTCCTCCTCCTCCTCCTCCTCCTCCTCCTCCTCCCTTCACTCCACTCGTTTTTTCCCTAAACACTCCTGAGTGTGAGGGAGAGGGAGGTAGAGAGATAATTGAAAGCAGTGTGCAGGACTGGGCTCAGCTCCAAACTAAATGTTTAGCAGGGAACTGATCCATCAGTCCTCTTCTCCTCTTCCTCACTCTTCGCTCCCGTTCTCATTTTATTGGCCCTTCCCTCGGTATGAGCGGAGGCCCTCCGACTCCAAACTCAGTTTCATAACAGAGCATTAGAGGACGTCAGGCCCATGATGCAACCCCGGTTTTAGGTTTCAGCCTCGAATTCACAGAATGTTTTAAAGTAGCTGCAGACGCCAAACCTGCAGCAACATGTCAACGCAACGCGCTCCCGTCATCAGCTACAGGCCGACAGGATTCATCTGGATCCTGGTTATGTTCACTGTTTCATCTCCTTTGTCTTTCTGGTGGTTTTCTGTTTGTTTCTGCTCATTGAGGCAGTTTTGTTTCCGTTTGTGGTTGTTTTGTGTTTACTTGAGTCAGTTCTGTTCTTCCTTGAGGTCATTTTTTTGTCTTTGTGGTTGTTTTATGAAAGTTGTATCATCTCTGGCTCTGTTTTCTTTCTCTTTGACATCATTTTGTGTCTCTTCATTGACGTTTTGCATCCGTTTCAGACTGTCTCTCTGAGGTCATTTTATCTTTTTAAGGGGTCATTTTGTCTTTCTGGTCGCTTCTGGTCGTCATTTGTCCCTTTGTGAATGTTTTGTGTCTATACATGGGTGTTTTGTTTTTCTTCATGGTCATTTTGCATCAGTTCGAGGTACTTTAGTAAAAGGTCTGCATCTCTTTGTCGTTGTTTTCTGTACGTTTTTGATCATTTTGTGTCTTCATGGACGTTCACATTCTTTTAAAGAGGCAGGAATGCCACAAAACTCTTTCTAAAAGGAAAGATGAGTCAAGAGAACTGGAATACTTGAGGAATTTCAACATTATCTGATCATCTCACACACAAGGAGGCTCAGTGTTCCCTGTTCCAGAAGTTCAACCTGCCAGAGTCAATGATGGAGCGTTTTAACGCCGCTATCTTTAGTTCCAGCCTACATCACCATCTGGTTCGCTGCTGCACAGAAAACTGTAGCTGCTCATGAAAAATGTTTCCTGAGGATCGAGCAACTTGCTGCTGTTACAGGAAGAAATACAGACCTCCAAGTTAACTATCGATACTACAATACCCATGAGCCTCTGCTGCTGTAGGGGAGAAGGTATGAGTGGACACCTCAGGAACCTCCAGGACGAACTTGACTGATAACCGGACTCCAGACCTGACTGCAGGTCTCCATGTGATTAGACTGGTTTTCCCTAAAGGGACCGTGGCCCCTCCTCAGGGGCCCCAGCGGCGCAGGAGTCCCTGGTATTTGGTTGAATAGAGGCTGGTTGTTCCTGTAGATGTTTGTCTATGAGCTCATGTCCTGAACCAGTGGGAGTGGAACAAAGTAGAAACACAGCAAGAGTATTATTACAACCTGCTCCTTCAAGCTCCACCGCTCAGAGAGACCCTTGTTTATCAGGATTCAGGTGGAAAACATGGAGAACATGGAGAACATGAAGAACATGTTCTCGTCACTGTCTTCAAAGAAGCAGCAGCTGAAGGAGAGCATGGTAGAGCAGATAAAACTCATCAAGGAACAGATCGTTTCACCAGAGCTGAACTAGTTTACAACAAAATGACCCCTAAAATTAGCTCTTCCTAGCCACCTAGCTAACAGTAGCTCTTGTCTTGTAGCTCTTGTCTTTGTGGTGCGTTCAAGTGTCCGTTTGGCGACTTGTTACCTTCAGCGATCCATCACTGAGCCTCCATCTTAACCTCCATCCTTGGACCAGAGTCTCCTCACAGCTGAACAAAGACAGGAACTGTTTTCTGGTCTAATCCCAGAGATCAAGTGCTAACACTTAGCTTATCTGAAAACCTCCATTAGCTCAGCCTGGGCTGGAAAACAACAACATTCCATCTTCGTACGTCTGCTGGACATGAGCTCTGTTTGTCTTTCAGCGCCAACATATCAGCTCCTCGCTGGGAAAAATGCAAAATAATGACCTGTGCGTTGTGGTATGTTTGTTAAATACACGCTAATATTCTGTTAGCCTGACCTGGCCTGCTCTGGTTTCTATAGCAACACCAGATTAAACATGACTCACATGAATACTGAAAGTTTAAAAAATAATCAGTTAATATTTATGGCCCAATAAATGATCAAGATCTCATTTTGCTAACAGGCTAACAGGCTAACATGAAGCTAACTAGCCGTTGTCTGGTACGTGTGTGATACATGAACTGACCAGTGGGGGCGCTGATGTGGACGGTGTAGCGGCCCCTCTGGGTGTGGAAGGACTTCACGCTGGTGGTCGCTGAGGAAGAGGAGGAGGAGGAAGAAAGTCTCTTCCTCTCCTTCTCGATGTGCTTCATCAGCAGGGCAGCCATCTTGTCTCCTCTTCCTCTTTGTGACAGAGTCTTCCTCAGGAGCACGGCCTGGGCCTCCCTCAGACTGTCAGAATAAAAGTTCATCATCAGATCAAACCAGACCACGTTCTGGTTAGTATAACACAACAATCTGCCATAACATTATGACCCCCTGCTAATATCCTGTTCTGTGGAATCTGGAATGTTAGCAGCAGATGTTGGACGAACCTGGAGAACCTGGTGAATCTGGTGAATCTGGAGAAACCTGGAGAACCTAAACTAAACCAACTGAGATCCACTGAGTGTTCTGACTCTTTTCCATCAGAACCGGCATCAACTTCTTCAGTGGAACCACACGGGTCAGAACATGGCCCTCTGGTTCTCCTCATTCTTACTTGGACTGCCTCCTCCACCTTCTTTTTCCTCTTCTTCCACCTCCTCCTCTTCGTCTTCCTCCCCCTTTTTTTCCTCATCCTCCTCCTCTTCCCTTTTCTCACCCTCCTCTTCCTCCTCCTCCTCCTCCTCCATAAATCCTTCCACTTTAACATTTTTCCTGACTACATGTTTAACTTCCTGTCTCACATATATTCCACCTGCTGACTGGAGCCACGAGAACCAGACGATCACCTGTCAGTGGTCATAATGTTATGGCTGTGGCCCATGCTGCACATCTGTCATGGCTCTCAGTGATGAGAAGCAGCGCTGCAGCAGCTTTAATCAGCTGATAACCGGCATCAGTCACTCAGACGCCCTCCAGTCTGATCCCAGTTTATTTACAGTCACATGTTCCAGCTGCTGCTCTGACTCAGAGGATTTAACCTCCTACAGTCGACCAGCCACGACATCGACTCCTCACACAGAAAAGTTTGCTCCTGTTCTTCAGTGAAACCAAAGTTCAGTCACTTTTCTTTTATAATGAGTCAGCTGCACTTTTATGTTTCACATCTTTCATCCATACATTGAATCAGAGATATTTAAACTAACTCAGGTGACATGTATGACTACTGTTAATCTTCTGTCATCACCACATTAAGCCCCGCCCCCAAACAATCTGATTGGCCCAGCAGATCTTGGCGGGACTAGAATCAGTTCCTAACAGAGAGACTCCAGATCAACTTTTCAGTCATTTCTCTTTTCTCCTCGTTGATCCCACTCTCAGTCGTCATCTTCATCAGCTGAAGTTTCTCCAGATCCATCTGGACACGATGTTTGACTGTGTCCATGTTCAGCTTGAGGTCAAAGTCTGAACTCGACGTCATTCTGTTCAGATCTCAACCAATCAGAGACGTTCAGATGCCACTGCATGTGTCCAACTCATCTGCTACAGTCAACACGATGACCTTAGACTCAGTGTGTCAATGAATTAAAGCTCATAAATTTAAGGTTTAAAGATGATGATGACGATTTGGGTTCAGGGGGCAGACACCCTCTCTACTTATAGGACTAAGACTTTCCTTTTTGATCAAGCTGATAGTTAGAGCTGGGCTGAACCATCCCTTAGTTATGCTGCTATAGACCTAGGCTGCTGGGGGACAATGCACTGAGGACATGTCCTCTACTTTCTTATCTAATTCTTCTTTACTAGTAGTCATGCAGTCCTGTGCTACTACAGTACAGCATGTTAACTGCTGCTCTCTCTCCGCCCTGATGTGTCTCACCTGTGCCTCATTATTTCCCTCTGTATTTAGTCTCTGTGTTTCATTCCTCCTTCACCAGTTTGTCGTTGAACCTCGTGTCTTTTGGATTCTAGTCTTGTAAGTAAAGACTTTCTATCCACCACCTGAGTTCTGAGTCATGCCTCTGTGTTGTACTCTGACCAGTTCCACATTATAGTCTGAACCAGTCGTCCAACAGCGTGACCCCTGACCTCTGACCTCTGACCTTTGACCCGGGGTCGTGTTGATTGTCGGAGTCCAGATTCGCATGCAGACGGAGATCCGACTCCAGGACAACAACGACAGCTGTTTACAGAGGTCAGAGGTCAGCTGACCACGGTCCAGCCCTGTCACTGGTCGGAGCGCTTGCCCCCGGTTGCCAGGTTCAGAAAGAAGAGATTAGGGAGGATGGAGAAGAGAGAAGAATGTGTACGAGGAGACAAAGGAAGAAGAAGGAGAGGGAAGAAGAATGATGGGGGAGGAAAGACGAGAAAGAAAAGAAGAAGAAGAAGAGGATGGAGAGAAAAGAATAATATGTATAAGGAGAAACAGTAAGAACAAAAGAAGAAGAAGAAGTTTGTCTAGAGGGGGTCGTTGGTTCTGGAGGAGGTGGCTCCTCTGTCCAGGAAGTAAAAACACTTGAGTTAAAGTCAGTGTTGATTATAAAGAGTAGAGCTCCACCTGCTGTCTGAGCAGAGAACTGCAGTCAGGAGTTAGAAGAGGAGAAAGGTTTTATTACCTCAGAGTCGTCTGATTCTTTCCTCCGCCCGTCTTCACCTCCCTCTTCTTACTCTCCTCCCTCCTCCTCTTCCCTCCGATCGGACTCTCCTCCTCTGTCCATCCGGGATCTGACTCCAGCTCCAGGCTTCGAGAGACGACCAGTCTCCTGAGCTCCGATTCAGGTCCAGGGTTCAACTCCAGGTCAGAGCTTTTAGGTGAAGAGGCTGCAGGAGGAGGTGAAGAGGCTGCAGGAAGAGGAAGTGAAAAGGCTGCAGGAGGAGGTGAAGAGGCTGCAGGAGGAGGAAGTGAAAAGGCTGCAGGAGGAGGTGAAGAGGAAGCAGGAGGAGGAGGAGGTGATGAGACTGCAGGAGGAGGCGCTGTGCTGCCTGCAGGCCTGGTGGCCCTCGCTGGGGTCATGGCTGCTTCAGGAGGGCCGAAGGAGGACTTGAAGGGGGGCCTCGGGGCCTCGGTGGGACGGACGGACGTCAGCGGGTGTCCTGGCAGAGTGATGGTCGCCGTGGAGAACTGACAGCGGTTACCGTGGAAACCCGGTCTGCACACACAGATGTTAGCGAGTCGACACGGTGCTCCGTTATGACAGGGAGGAGAACATCTGGCTGCAGGGACAGACAAGAAGACGGTGAGAGACAGAGTTAACTGACGTCACGGAAAAAATAAAAACTAGAAAATAAACAGACGCCTCCGCACAGAGTGAACATCATTTAGATTCATTAAAGAAGACGTTTACCACAGGATCAGATCAGAAATATTAGAACTTAGGAGACAAACATGAACATTAGTCATCAGAGAATGGACACGGGCCTTCTGAGGGTGTCCTGTGGTGTCTGATCAACAGAATGCTGCCATCAAGGAGTGTCATTGCTATGGGGTGGGGGTGCCTGGTCTGGTCTAGGTGGGTGCTACATGTCTAAGTAACATCCACACCAATGAATGCCAGGTCCAGAAGTTTCCCAGCAGAACACTGAACTGTCACAAGATGGTTTAAATGTTATTCACTTCTGTTAGAATCAAAAACTAAGAGCTGACATATAAAGAACAAAGAAATATCCACATCATGTTGAACACAGATGTTCATTCAGGTAACAGGTGAGTTTATTTCTGCAGCTTCTCAGGAAAAACAACATTTTAACTTTGTCAGAGACTCTTGTTTGTTGGTTTCAGTTCCTCCAACCGTTCAGAACAATGTGGCCAAACAGAAAAAGATTTATGCTGAGCCTTAGCTCTATATGTATGTGTGTGTGGGGGTGGGGTGGGGGGGTTAAATCTCGTAGGATAAACCTGTTTCCGTTCACGAGTTTCTGCTTCACAGCTGAGCCTGATAATCTGCTGCTAACCTGAACCAGACCAAACAAAACCTTTATATTTATTTAAATTCTTGGTTTGAATGAACAACTTTAATATATTGTAATATTTATATCTAATATACTCCAAAATAAAACAGTCAAAGACAGACCTGTTATCAGTTATTATTTTTAATGGTCATTATCTAGAAGCTGCCTTCATTAAAGGACCAGTGTGTTGGATCCGAAGCCACCTAGTGGTGAGTTTGTAGATCACAACAACTGAATATAACAGTCCGTCTCCATCTTTGTCTGACTTACTCTCAGCTAATTCAACAACAATCAGAGAGGTGGAGCTAAAGACAGCTAGCAACCTGAGGGGACAACCACCTGTCAATCAAAGAAGCCACGCCCCTTCCTTCCTTCCTCCTTCTTTATTTCTCTTCCCTAGTGTTTCTCATTTATTCATTGACTGACTGTTGGAGCCTCTAGTGGACGTTAGAGGACCTGCAGGTCTGATAAAACCACATTAAACTCATTGATAACAGCTGATCAGACACCAATGAAAACAAGATTATAAAAACTTTTTTTATTTTATTTCTGCCTCAGACTGAAGCTCTATCACCGACCCGCCGTTCTGATCATTTATCATGAAGCAGCTCTGACTCACATCCATCATCCGTTCACACTTTGATCGGACACATCTGCAGCAGCTGTGATCTCTGGACTCCTCAGGAGTAAAGGTACACACACTACATTACCCATGAGCCTCGGCAGCTGCATGGACAACTTCCTCCAGGAGATAAAGAGTTGAAGTAGAACTCTTCAGAAAGTTTTTAAAAGATGAAACGGTTTAATCAGATTGGTCCAGAAGATAGAGACTCAGAGACTTTCCTCTCCTAATTCATTCTTCCTTCCTTCCTTCCTTCCTTCCTTCCTCAGTCCATGGTTTGATTCCAGGTTTTGTTTTTCTAATTCTCCGTGTGTCCAGTAGATGATTTTCCAGATGAAAAGGAGCAGTGTGGGACGTCCTGGTTCTTTCCTCCAGGTGAGTTTCATTTAGCTCCAGCAGCAGTTTCCTGTCTGTGTCTCTTAAACATCTGCAGCTGCTGCAGAGGTTTTACAACGACCTGACAACACCAGGACTGAGAAGACAGATGTAGAGGAAACGTGCTCAGATTAGAAACGTCTGGATTAGGAAAGCAACAGCAGCTGCAGCAACGACGACGATGACGACGCTCACATTTAACCTGCACTGGTTCTCAGTGGCTCATCTTCATCCATAAAAGCTTAATTAGGAGACGGTAATAGGTGTTAGGTTATTCTATTAAAATACTCATCAGCTAATGAGGACGTTTTGAATCAGACCGACTGAGGTTTGATTTAAAGTGGGATAAAAACCGGTGGCAGAGGCTCGTACTCACGTTTGGTGCATCTCCTGGTTTTAGGCGACAGACTCCATCCAACGCAACATCGATCTCCACAAACACGAGGTCTGCAGGGACAGATGAAAACACTTTAGTCACTCTGGAAACAAACGGATTCATAAAGGTGAAGTTCAACGACGTTTACTCCAATCAAACAGCTGATCCAGGACAGTTAATGATGTGTGTTCCCATCGGCCTTCTGGGAAAAAGAGTCAATTCACAGACAAACCCTGACTCCAACACCCCCTCCTCCATCAAAGTGACGCACCAACGTGACTTCACAGCTGAGTGTAACAGGAAGCGTTTAGACATCGACTCAAGTCATCCATCCTGAAGAAGAACAAACCCAAATGTCCAGAACCTTCTTCAGCCACAGGACGGACAAGGAGCCCACCAGAAGACGGTCATGGAGAGACAGAAGACACTGAGAAAGACTGAATCCAAGTCCAGAACCAGGCCTATACAACAGAATACAGGTGACTGTAGTCTGAATAAAGGTCCAACACCAGTCCAGATCTAAATCTGGACCCACTCCAATAAATCCAGATTCTGTCTAAGAACTGTCCAAACCCAGAATCCTGATCTCATTCATGGAGTCAGTTTGGATGACATGAAGAGAGATGAGAGAGAATTTAAAAGCATCATTATTTCATGTTTAGTGGCTGAAGCATTCGTTGTTAAAGATTGGAGGTGGAGGTTTGTCAGGGTTGAACTTCTGCCTGATTGGCTGAACACACGAGGTCTAAACTGGTGTGGATGTGACAGGAAGTGCTGGACTCTGAGCTGGGTTCAGGTTTTAGAAGAAGCTGTCGGTTAAATGTGTCGACAGCTTCTCTGCAGAGGATTTAATCATTACTCACAGTGTACTGCTCGTATTGTGGCAGCAGAGGAGGCCCCACGGACTCAGCTTTACCAGTGTCCCACATCCAGACGGAGGAGACCTTTATACTCAGACTAAACTAAAGCTGATAGAAAGTTTAAGACCTTTAACACCAAATAAGAGTCTACTTTATGCATGTCACAGGGCATTTTCTCGACAGTTGCCTCCAGATGAATTATTTTACTTATAATCCAGTTTATCACAGATCCAGTGGGCCAGACGTTTACATAGAGTTAGTGTTTGGTAGATTTGCCTTTAACAGTTTGACTTGGGTCAAACATCCAATCAATCCCGACAGGTTTGTAGCGTGATGCTGCCACCCCCATGCTTCAGCGTAAGGATGGTTTTAGAAGCTACTGATTGGCTGATTATATCGCTCAGGAAGAAGATGTGTTCAGTCTCCAAGAGGTGAACGTATTTTAGTGCAAAAACTACAAAGTAGAGCTGTCACAGTTAAATCCTTTCAAATCAAATCAGGAAGTGATCAAAATAACAGTAACGTTGTGGAAAGAAAGCAGAATCTGAAATGTGGTCGTGGACATATTTTCATAAGACACGAATATTTCTCCACTCCCATGGTGATAAGATTACTAAAAACTCGGAAAATGTACATTTAAGGAACATTTAAAACAGGTTTTTGTTAAAGTGTGACATAACTATGAAAACAATGCAATTAAATACTTGAATCTATTGCCAGGACTTTGTGAAGACAAACATTTCAGCATCCTCAGCAATAACAAGTAAGAAGCTCCAAAAAGATCCTAACTTCTGGAGAAATATTGACGAGAAAAAGTTTTTTCGTAATGACCATTGTAATGATCAAAACATCTCTCATGTCTCAATGTTTCATCAAAACAAAACAAAAACTGACAAAACAATCAGCAGATATTGTTTAATTATCTTGTGTGGTGTTTGTGAGTCTATCCACATGATTCTCCATCAACCATGCACCACATGGTGACTTGAATGACAGAATCTGATCCCTGTTCCTCTATGGTTTATGCTGCATATCATAAAGATTAATATGTATTTACTATACTTGTTCAGGTTAAGTCCAAGTGAGAAACATACAGGCTTGTAACTTGTACTGAAAATGGTGCATTTGGGTTTTAATTTCTGAAATAGTTGTCTTTAACAAGAACATGGAAATGTAACATGTAGATGAAACTCACAAATAATGTTTTAATAATTATTTTTTGGTGTATTCATTTATCAGGAATCTTACCTGTTGTATTCTATTTTACTTGTTAAAGGCAGTAGGATGTGTAAAGCTGCTGTTATACTACAGTATGATTTTATATCTTAAATATATGATTAAATATGTTTAATAAATATGATTATTCTCAATAAAGGTGTCATAGAGAATTTAAATAAGCTCTTCCAAGCCCGTATGCTCAGCTTCAGCTTCAGCTCTCGTTGGCTTAGATTCCACAAGAGGTTAGAGATAAAACTTTAAAACTGAGACTAAATCAAGATCAGTGCTGGGTTTAAATCCTCTCTGGTCCTTTAAATGTAGCGTCCTCTCTTCAGATCAGGTGTTACCGAGTTCACAGCTGCTGCTCTCAGAGCGTAGGAAGCAAACACCAGCTTCAAAGACATGACTCTGCTTTGGTGTTCAGATAAAACTGAGCAGCCTTTCACTCCTCTCATCCCTCACAGAAAACTGCCACAACTCAGAGGAAACCTGCCTTCAGCTGCACAGGAATATGAAACAGAGGCTTCAGCAGCTTTGAGTCTGAGATCAGATGAAAGCAGGGACGAGTTTTTATCTAAATTCAAAAAGCGTGACAAACTTTAACGTCTCCACCTCTTTTACCATCTGGAAAAAATGTTCTCATGTCCAGTAAAACAAAGACTATTGGTTTCTTACTTTTTACACTGATATAAGACACCGTCATTAACGGTATTTATGTTTCAAATGTAAGAAGAGCTACCTCCGACTATACGCTAGTTATATTTAAGATAAGAAAATTATTTATTTATTTCCCCGCTGTGGGATAAATAAAGCATTATCTTGCCTTATCTTATTTTCTTATCTCATGTTCTGATTGATTCATGGTTACCATGGTAACCCGAGCCTGGAACATCCACTAGAGGCTAACTGTAATTGGTTTATATGTGGACGGGAGTTTATGGAACATTAGCTGGTTTAGACTGACGTTGTTTAGGCTAATGTTAGCTGGGTTAGGCTAATGTTAGCTGGCTTAGGCTAATGTTAGCTGGGTTAGGCTGACGTTAGCTGGGTTAGACTAATGTTAGCTGAGTTAGGCTAATGCTAGCTGGGTTAGATTCATGTAGCTGGATTAGGTAAACATGGATGGCTTTTGTTTAAGTTAACATTGATGAAATTAATCCAAAAACCTCAGAGTTACTCACTTTAACTTGATAGCATTGTTGTGCCAATGCTAACTAAACGGATGCCTGCTGCTAGCTTGTGGATGGCTAACTGGCTAACAGTTGTTGATGACTGAGCTAACTAGCCACCTTGGTTTTAGTCTATGAGTGGATGACGTTAGCTGGAATCAGATGAGTAAATCCTACATTAGTGACCATGGCGTCATGTAGCATCAGTCAGTCCTTTCACACTCTGATACAAACTCTTCAGGGACAAAACACATTGACTACAGACCCCCAGCCTTTACCCTGACACCAGATCTGAACAGGTTTTAACTCTCTAAATGTTGTAGGGCCCAGAAACGGACCCCCACCAGGACCACATGGCCCCACAGTGTCAGTAAGCTGCAAGGCTTCGGCCCCCACAAGGTAATAAAAACCAGAGCAAACACAGAGTCAGTTCACAGGGTTTAGGATCAGACTCTCTGGTCTGGTCACGGTGTGTTTGTGTTGACTTTGCGTCCGTCACTTGACCGTCACTCAGACTTGCACTTGAAGCCGGTTACACACAGAATTTCACACATTCCTGAGGCGCCTGAAGCACACCTGACAGATGCTACATGCTTAATGTTAACAGCTTTAGTCACAGGTTAATGCAGATTTGTCTCACATATTCATGTTCCCCTGAGGATGATCCTGCACCTGCAGAGAACAGAGGGGTGTTTGTGTAACCTCTGCAGAAGAACTCTGCATTTTATTCTGTGTGATCACAGAGATTAATTATTTATCAGCTGCATTAAAGTCTGAAGGTTCAAGAGACTTTTTGTGAGAAGTTATCTGCTTGTAGATGTTTTCTGTCTCTAACTGATGAACTTTACATCCAGAAATCACCACAGTAAGTGAAGTGGATTGTTTCATATTCCTGTGGAGCAGAGTTCCTACACAGAGGTCCAGAGAAACATGAGTTTTTAAATTCATTAATAAAATATAATCATTAATAAATAATCATTAATAGAATTTTTAAAAGCGTATTTTTAAAGTAGTATTTCAGTCATTTAAAAACAATAAACCACTATAAATAACTTTTAATTACCCGCTCAGAGCTGCTCTTCTCCGGACACCGGGCTTCTCGCTGCTCGCTGTCCCGGTTCTCTGCCTCCTCCGCCCGGGCTGCAAGCCTCCGTCCTCCCGGTGAGGAGGCTCCAGAGCCGCGGTGAAAAGAGTCAGAGTCCCGCTGGTCCACAGGAGGAGGACAGAGACCCGCATGTTGGACACAAAGAGACAGGCTGGTGGTCGATGGGATCACAGAGAGCTGAGCATCCTCTGAGTCAGACCACCGAGGTTCACGGTCAAAACAGACGCTCCACATTTATATGAACTGCTGTCAGCCAATAGGAGCAGAGGAGAGCAGACCAGCAGCCAATCAGAGGGAAGTCTGTCCCCTCCCTCAGCCCTGATCTGATCTGATCTGAGGTCCTGGTCCCATCAACCTGTCACCAGGTTTCATTGCTTGTTTCTTTGCTAAATAAATATTCTGCATCATTCTCACCTGTAACATCTCAGAGACCAGTTGGATCCTACCCTAGTTTGCTGCATGTCTACTTCATGCAGATATTTCCTGAATGATTTCCTCCTCTCCTCTTTTATTCTGTCTCCACCTCAAACAGACGTTTCCCCCAGTTTGAGCTGCTCAAGGTGTCTTCCTATTAAAATGTCCAGTTTTTATCTCAGGAGCTTTGAGACTGTTGTTGAAAGCAAACATAGAAAATTAAATGAACTGCAACTGAATAAGGAAACATGTTTGTTGTGCAGCTTCTTGGTGGAGACTCATTTAAATAATTCAAAAAGACTTCAATCAAACACAACAACAAAGCAAAGACAACCGTTCATGTCTGTCTCTCACAGACACTTAAAGCATTTGTCTCAAATTCTGCAACACAACGAGCCAGCAGGAGATAAATTAAAGTGGACATCTGAATAGAGCTGCAGAAAACTGTGAACGATCGAAATCCAAAACTAGAAACTGCAGTCATGTGAACATGGCAGCAACACTGGTGTCACCGTTTCCTTCTGTCAAAACTGAAACTCTTTAAAGTGAACTATCCACTCAGCATTAAAACATATTCTATCTGAAATAAATACAACTATTATTATCCTTTGGTAATGGCACAGTATTCACCAACAGTCTTTCAGTCGCAGTGACTTTTATCTTCCACTAGATGTCACTGTTGTTATTGATGACTCTCAGCTGCACAACGAGGCAAGTCAGCTTCATTCATGTAGTTTATGTCCCAGAATGCACCTGTGCAGCAGGACTATGGACACTTGGGTCCCAGTACACTGTACGTTTGGACACTGATAACATTTTTATCTGCGGTTCACACAAAGAAGTGAAGTTACTGTTGTTGTTGAAGGTCAGACTCTCAGCTTCAGTTTGAGGTCATTCACATAGAAGCTGGAGGAGCTACAACCATCACTACATCTCAGCAGTGACAGTGACAGTCTGAACTCTGGAACCCACAGACGTCTCCAAAGAAATAGTTTCCTCCTTTGTGTTGCGTTGCCAGGTCTTTGTTGCAGCTGTCTCAGTGCAGCTCCATCAGGTTGCAGGATATTCCACTTCTTCACCTCCAAGAACTCTTCACATTATGTTTTGGGTCATTGTCTGTTTGTCTGAATCTGAGCAGACTCTAAACACTTCAGAGTTCATCAGTAAACGCTAGTGATCCACTGGAAGCTCTTGTAGAGTGTTCCTCGTCTTCTGTGGACGTCCAGGTGTTTTTATGTTGCTGAGATGTTGGTCTGTCCTCTCATAATGTCTCTGCTGTGTCTCTGGTTGGTGGATCTGTTTGGTTGTTGCAGACTAACAATGACCTGACTCACCTGAACACAAACCTCAATGCCACACTTTGAATCAACTCCATTCCTGTTGTAGGTTGGTGCTGATACCACAGTGTGTAGGTTTGTGTGTGTCGTTGGTCCGCCTTAAACAAATGTTCATGAAATAAAACGAGATGTGACATGGGATGAGCACTGTTACTGTACCTGGTCAACAACAAGGTACAACAATCACAATAAAGAATCCTTTATCAGCGTTTTACCGAGTTCTTCATAGACTCCAAAATGAAGAGCTCACGTTCATTCATTCATTCATCTTCTGCAACCTCTTGTCCTGTGAAGGGTCATGGGGCTGGAGCCTATCCCAGCTGTCATTGGTCTAGAGGGGGGGTCCACCCTGGACAGGTCTCCAGTCTATCACAGGGCTAACACAGAGAGACACTCACACCTATGGCCAATTTAGAATCACCAATGAACCTAACCAGTATGTCTTTGGATGGTGGGAGGAAGCTGGAGAACCTGGAGAGAACCCACACAGACACAGGGAGAACATGCAGACTACACACAGAAAGGAACCAGTCGGGCCACGGATTAGAACCCAGAACCTTCTTGTTCATTGTTTCCATTTTTTTGAATAACCATTGTCTGTATATACAAGGAAATAACTGTTTGTGGATCAGCTGCTTCTGCTGCAACGGAGGCAGCTTCTTTTTCAGCTGCACCAGCCATGCTGGATGCTGTAGATAGATAAGGTTTTATTTGTCACATGCACAGTGAAATGTATTTTTGTACCTGCAACCAGTAGTAAAAAAGTTCTACAGTAAAACAGTAGGCTAATAATTGCATATAGTGCACATGGTAAACAATGTAAGTGTAAATGTAAAACTGAATATAACTGATATAACTAGACGATCGCAAGTGATCATAAAGGGGTCCATGCCGTGGTTAAGTCGTCCCCAAGCGGGACGCAGAGGCATGAGTCACCAGTAGCGCCCCCTATAGACCATATTGCAGGAAACTTGGTAGTCTTGTATGGAGTCATCCACAGATTATTATTGTCAAATTTTAAACAGTTTACTGTGGTGGTTTGTGAGATATAAACATGTAGTCGTTGTAGCGCCCCCTACAGCCCGAATTTCACAAAACTTGGCATGATTGTACACAAGCATATTATAATGATGGTTTCATAAGGATTGGGTGAATACTTCAAAGGTTATAGGCCTTAAAGTCATATGAAATCCCTGTCATGAAAGCAGCAAAGTCGGCCAAGATGAACTGGGGCCCATTATCTGTGGGGATAGTTTTGGGCACACCCCAACGGGCAAACAGGGAGGAGAGGAAGTCAATGACCGCCATGTGGGATGCCATGGAGCGCTCCACAAATGTCCACCTGTATGTGGGTCCACAGCGCTGGAGGCCATGGCAGAGGCTGCAAGGGTGGAGGCGGGGGAGGGCCGGTCTTACTGCTGGTGAGGCAGGCTGTACAGTCTCTCACCATCGTCTCCACGTCCCTGTAGATACCAGGCCACCAGACCAGGCTCCTGCAGTGTTGCTTGACCTTTACAACACCCAAGTGTCCTTCGTGAGCCATGGCCAGGACATGCTCTCTCAGGGCACAGCCCTCTCGCCACGCAGACATCATTCCAGCAAGATAAGTCACTCTTGACCCTGTGAAAGGGTGCTAGTTTCTCCGGGACTCTGGTTGGGCAGCCCTCTCGGAAGAAAGTGACCTCTTGTCCTCTGGAGGGTTGCGGGGGGCTGGAGCCAACCATTCACACTCACACCTGAAGCCTACGGTCCACACAGAAAGGCCCCAGGCCAGTGGATTCCAACTCAGAACTTTGATGTGAGACATCAGTGTTAACCACCACACCACTGTGCCGCCCATAGACATCTGTAATCTGTTCATTTATAACAAAGACTTTTCTCATCATCATATAACAATGAACAGTTTGTGTCAGAAAAGTTGGTTTAGTGCTGGAATTAGTTGATGAAGTTCAACAAATAGTAATGACTGAAACTAACAAAGATTATTAGACTCAAAACATGTGGTTTATGTGGTGACAAGTAAAGAAGAACTCATTAGCATCGACTCTGAGAGTTCCTTGTTTTTTAGTGAATTCTTAAACACTTCTTCAAAGTGTAACCTCCCTTCTGACTTTTCTACAGACCTCATGACAATGTAAGTTATTCTATCTTTAATGTGGCATAGCTGTAGATGTAGATTTAACACATATTTATGATGAAACAGAGTCTAGACATGTGAGGAAGGAAGTGAAGTATGACTGTGCTGTATGATGAAACAGAGCATAGAAATATGGAGTGTGAATATGCTCAAGTTAAATTTAAGAAGAAAAGCACTTTACATAAACAGACAGTTTTGTATTGACGGCATTGATGCTGAAAAAAAACTAGTCTTGCTGTCGTACATGTATGTTTTCTTGTTGTGTAACATTGAAAGGACACAACACTGTAAACCAAAGTTGAGGATGACACAAAAATGTATTCCTAATATTGCCAGACACCAGAGTGCACAATAAACCTCCATGCTGAAGGTCCCACATCAGTTGAAGGGAGCAAAAATTAGCCTCAGTCTTTTCCCATGTGTCACACAACACATGGGAAAAGACTGAGGACTGGCTGGTTGAGTTGATAAATGTACCAAAGCACAGCAGCATGTTAGTCTGTGGGACAGTCTGGCTCTATAGCAACACAGTCCAGAGTGGGCTTAGTCTGCAAAAATGTTAACATGATTTAAAATGACACGTTCTTTATTATCATGGTAGCTATATATTCATGGAACACATTTTTAGTATGTATATTATTATATAAAATTACACTACAGGTCAAAAGTCACCACCAAAACACCACACTTTTTCCAGTTTCATGTAATCAGTTTATAGACCAAAATGTATTCTAAACTTTTGACTCATCAGAGTAGCCACCTTTGGCAGATATAACAGCTGAACACACTCGTGGCTTTCTTTGTACAACAGAAATCAAATATTCTCCAGAAAGTTCTTCCCAAGTCTGTTGCAGAAGTTCCCATAAACGTGTGGCACTTGTAGGTTGCTTGGCTTTCACTCTTCTGTCCAGTTCATCCCAAACCAGCTCCATGGGGTTTAAGTCTGGAGACTGTTCTGGCCACTCCATGTTTTCAAGCTTACCATCTTGTTCTTTTTTCCTGAGGTAGTTCTGTCATAGCTTGGACTTGTATTTTGGGTCATTATCTTGCTGTAGGATGAACCTCTGACCAACTAGGCTCATACCAGAGGGTATTGCATGGCGCTGCAGAATGCTGTGGTAGCTGTTTTGGTTCAGGTTGCCTCTCACTCTGTACAAGTCACCGACCCTGGATCCAGCAGAACAGCCCCAGACCATCACACTTCCTCCTCCATGTTTGACAGTTGATGTCACACACTGTGGAACCATCCTCTCGCCTACTCGACGGCGTACAAAGATCCTGCGTGATGAACGGAAGATCTGAAATTTTGATTCATCAGTCCATAATACCTTCTTCCAGTCTTCAGTAGTCCAGTGGTGGTGTTTCATGGCCCAGGCGAGCCTCTTTGTCTTATTCTGACATCTTAGCAGTGGCTTTCTTGTTGCAACTCGTCCTGTCAAACCTGCAGCTCCAAGTCTTCTCTTCACAATTGAAACTGAGACTTGCTACTACGACCACTATTAAGCTGTGCTCGAAGCTGTTGTTGTTGTAGCCTGAAGTTTCTTTTCTTTGCTATTAATTCAATTCTTGTTGGACATTATGAGCTTCATGGGATAATTATGATTTTCTCAATCAGGCTATGACAAGAGGCTATAATTATAGTGCTGCATGTTTTAATGAGATTTTTATGAGATAAAGTCTCGTGTTTTTTTGTCGTTTGTCATGATGACATTTGTGAAAGTTGTGTTAGCCACTGTTAGCCAAAATGAAGCAATTAAAATGATTATATTAATGACTGTAGAGTCTTTTTCTTCTGTGTTTAATAACGTCAGTAGCTTTTGTAGCATCATTAATATTTGACAGCACAAAATGCAAATTGGTGTGAACTCATTGATGAATGGGACTAAAGTTTTAAAACTGTGTGTACAGACAATTTAGAATCATTTCTGTGCATATGTGCGGTTCATGCATGAGGTTCACTCACACCTACAGCCTATGGTCCACACAGAAAGGCCCCAGGCCGATGGATTCAAACTCAGAACTTTGATGTGAGACATCAATGTTAACCACCACACCACTGTGCCGCCCATAGACATCTGTAATCTGTTCATTTATAACAAAGACTTTTCTCATCATCATATAACAATGAACAGTTTGTGTCAGAAAAGTTGGTTTAGTGCTGGAATTAGTTGATGATGTTCAACAAATACTAATGACTGAAACTAACAAAGATTATTAGACTCAAAACATGTGGTCTTATGTGGTGACAAGTGCAGAAGAACTCATTAGCATCATCTCTGAGAGTTCCTCATTTTTTAGTGAATTCTTAAACACTTCTTCAAAGTGTAACCTCCCTTCTCACTTGACGTCATGACAATGTAAGTTATTGTATCTTTAATGTGGCATAGCTGTAAATATAGGTTTAACACAAGGTTAATATAATGTACAATGATCCTTTGATTTACTGGGATTAATGGTCATATTTATAAAACTAAAGGCTAAATCATGGGTCACCAAACTACGGCCCGCGGGCCGACTCCGGCCCGCCACCCCCCTTTGACCGGCCCCCCAGCCCCTCTGCCCCCCACCACTTGAACCAGCCCTATGAGGCAATCCCCAAAAGTCGTCATGGCCTATTTTTTTTAATTGCTTTTTGGAAAATAATAGCATGCCTGCATCTGGTATTCTGTTGATTTTTTCAGTTAAAAATTGATATTTTCATCACATGCTCGAGATCATAGCCGCGGGAACATATTCTCAGCAGGGGGTGCTGAGAAAAAAAAAGCTCGGCGCTGCAACTCGATACATTAATAAAAATGTTTAGTTTATCCTACAACAAGAACAGAAGGGATTTTGAAAATGAGATAAACGGGTCCAAAACGGACCCGGGCCGGATGAGCCTTTATGAGTCCGCTGCGGGTCCGCGGTATGTATCAATTTGCGGGTCCCAAACGGACCCGCGGCGGAGGTGAGGCTTTAATCGCGGATGCAGCGCAGAGCCACGGCGGATCCGCGATCTGCCTTCGTAGCGGATCTGTTCCTGAGTGCATCTGGACCCCGATACGGGTCCGTTTCGCGGGTCCGTTCCGGAAGCCGCCATACATCCTTTTGCTGTGTGGGACACCATGGCAATATTGTTACGTGCAGCGGTGACACATAGTCAACAGCGTTATTCATTCACGAAGCACCCAGAAAATACACAATGATACAAGTGAAGCATGTGTAGCCTACATGTAGTATACACACTGATATGAATCTCATTATTAGAAATAAAGAGAAAATCATGAAACGCAAGACATGAGATCAGTTCTCAATCGAAAACCGAAAGGAACTTTTAATTCAAAGATAATTCAGAGCTGATTGGTCCTAGGTTTGTAATGACAATGAACCCGGAGCCTCGGCCACATTAATTAAGCGTCCAAAAATCTTAACTTGCACAAAACAATATATTACATACACATAGTGGAACCAGAACAAACAATGTGTCACAGAGTCCGTGTAACTGTTCATGGTGCTGATCACTTTGGCAACAGTAAACAATTTGTCCGTGTAACTGTGGTGCTGAACCTTGCGTAAAGGCGTCGTGCTGCGCGGTTGCAGCATTTGAAAAAGAAACGTGACTTACCGCCTGCATCACACAGCTCCAAATGTGGCCTTCCTCTCCGGGTTGGCGCTGATCAGACTGCGACAATTTATAGTTATTAGTGTTTCCAGTTTTAACTTTTAGCATTTTCTTTTTTTCCCCACTTTTCACTTTATTTCGTGTATTTATTTTTGGGTAAATACATTTTTGGGGTGCAGCACCCCCTGCTGGTGGGGCTGCTCGAGATCAAGCGGTACTGCTCGAGATCAAGTAGTGACAGACAACGTATGCGCAGAGAACTGCCAGTGTTCAGGACAGCAAAATGGCTAGCAATATTATTTAGGTCCTAAATAATGTCTACTGAACATGCTCACCTGGATAGGCATAAGAGCTGGCTAGTTGTTCTATTACTCATGTTATTATAATTTCAATGTTTGTTTTTTTATTCTTTTATTTATTTTATAGGCCTGTTTATTTGACCTTAAGTGCTGCACACAATTATTATTAATATTATTAATAATATCAACAGGCCTACCTATAATCTTTATCTTTATTACAAAATAAATAAATGGAATACCTGTGGTATTGCAAATTAAAACAAAGTGTGAAGACTCGATTACTACTTTTGCAAAACACTAGTAAAGATAAACAAATATGTGCCAGGAATCAAGTGTTGATATAGTTATGTGGATATAGTAGTGGGGATGGCTGTGCCAGGCTACTAATCTCTACTACACAATGCTGGTGGTCATTTTGGTCTGGGTCATACAATTCTATGTTATATAGCTGACCAGGCCCCGGCCCCCCATCACAGTCAGGAACGATAATGTGGCCCCCAGAGAAAAAAGTTTGGTGACCCCTGGGCTAAATGTTACACTAGAAGATGTGAGATATTTTCCTTTTTCTAAATGTGACACTTCAGTCCATCAGTCCACTGTGTTTTAGAGGCTGTTGTAGCTGAGTCTATTAGAAACATGTTCTGCTGGGAAACTTCTGGACCTGGCATTCATTGGTGTGGATGTTACTTAGACATGTAGCACCCACCTAGACCAGACCAGACACCCCCACCCCATAGCAATGACACTCCTTGATGGCAGCAGCCATCCCCAGCAGGATGCAGCCTGACACAGACACACACACAAAAACACTTTAGGAACAACTAAAAAAAAAAACATGAAGAACAGCACAAGGTGTTGACCTGGCCTCCAAATTCACTAGATCCCAAACTGATCAAGTATCTGTGGGATGATCCACAGAGGCCCCTCCCCTCAAAGACCGCCCCGCCTGTTTTGAACCTTTGTTGGACATGGTAACCCTAATCATATCTTTTGAAGTCAGTAAAGAGTTAAAACAGCCCTGATACTTTCAAGTACTCTTTAAATATGTTTCTGTGTTTCAGGTGTCCAGTGTGAACAGTGGAGAGTCAATATGCTGCAGACTGTAGAGGCTCTGAAAGGATCCTGTGTGACCATCCCCTGCTCCTTTGATATAGAGAAGAAACATGACAACAACTTAGATCAGACATGTAAAGCAATGTGGAATAAGAAAAGTAATGATGAAGTTGTGTTTGATACCAAAAGTAGTACACATGGAGAATTGATGGAAGTACTGACAGACAGAGACTGCACCACAACCCTGAATAACATGGTTAGAGAGCACCTCAGCATGACACAGGGCTGAGGGTCTTCATCACAGTGAATCAGTCACAGGAGTGGGAACCTTTCACACTGCTCTGCACCTGTCAGGATTCAATTCAATTCAATTCAATTTTATTTATATAGCGTCAATAACAATACAAATCGTCTCAAGACGCTTTACAAAAACCCGTCCTGAAACCCCCAGAGCAAGCCTGAAGGCAACGGTGGCAAGGAAAAACTCCCTTTTAACAGGAAGAAACCTCGAGCAGAACCCAGCTCATATGGAGGGACCCATCTGCCTAAGGCCAGCCGGGTACAGACAGAAGAAAGAGAGAAGAGAACAGCAAAGAGAGAAGAGAAGAGAACAGCAAGATAAACATACATCTGTCATAGATACACATATCTGACTAAAGTGTACATGTGGAATCTGATGATACAAACTGATGATGTTACATGACAGTTTGAAAATGTAAGAGGAATCATAGGCAGGTTGGAGAATTGTTCATTCAGGTAGGAGTGGATAACTGCAGGATTCCATGAAGACTAGGCAGGCTGATGAGACCACGACAACAGATGTAGTATAGAGCTCCACGGGAAACACACAACTCCAGGCCAGAGATACTCACAAGAAGAGGGGGGAAGAGGGGGGAAGGGGGGGGGAAGGGGGGTGGGACACACACAGCAGTAAACATTCTACATAGTAATAGCACAGAATTGTATGACTAGTAGTAGATAGGAAATTAGAGGGCAAGAGCTCTGTGCCAGAGAAAAGAAAGTGGAGGATGCGAGAGAGGAGAGAGAAGAAAGAAGGAGGACATGTGTTTGGTGCATCGTCCCCCAGCAGCCTAGGCCTATAGCAGCATAACTAAGGGATGGTTTAGTCCAGCCCTAACTATAAGCCTGATCAAAAAGGAAAGTCTTAAGCCTGACCTTAAAAATAGAGAGAGTGTCTGCCTCCCGAACCCAAACTGGGAGCTGGTTCCACAGGAGAGGAGCCTGATAGCTGAAAGCTCTACCTCCCATTCTACTTTTTGAAATTCTAGGAACCACAAGTAGGCCTGCACTTTCAGACCGAAGTGATCTGCTGGGATGATATGGTACAATAAGGTCTTTAAGATACGGTGGAGCTAGGCCTTCAAGGGCCTTGTATGTAAGGAGGAGGATTTTAAATTCTATTCTAGACTTTAAAGGGAGCCAGTGAAGAGAAGCTAAAACTGGAGTAATATGATCTCTCTTGTTAATTCCTGTCAATGCTCTTGCTGCGGCATTTTGAATCAACTGGAGGCTTTTTAAAGAGCTATTTGGACAGCCAGACAGTAATGAATTACAGTAATCCAGTCTGGACGACACAAATGCATGAACTAGTTTTTCAGCATCACTCTGAGACAGGATGTTCCTAATTTTGACGATATTACGCAGGTGAAAGAAGGCAGTCCTGGTCACTTGCTTTATGTGACATTTAAAGGACATATCCTCATCAAATATAACACCAAGGTTTTTCACAGTAGTACTGGAGGCCAAGGTAATGCCATCCAAAGAAACCACATGATTAGATAATGAATCTCTGAGATGCTTAGGACCGAATACAATAACTTCTGTTTTGTCTGAGTTTAAGAGTAGGAAATTACAGGTCATCCAAGCCTTTATGTCTTTAAGGCATAAAGGCTTGGATGACCTGTAATTTCCTGTGATTCGGTTTTCCACCTCCTTTTCATTGTTGGGTGTGTCTGTCGCTCCGTATGTGTTTTCTGACTGGAGGTTTGGACTCTGTTGGCAAGTCACTTGAAATTAACACAGAGCCTATCCCAGCTGTCATTGGTCTAGAGGGGGGGGTCCACCCTGGACAGGTCTCCAGTCTATCACAGGGCTAAAACAGAGAGACACTCACACCTACGGCCAATTTAGAATCACCAAGCATGTCTTTGGACGGTGGGAGGAAGCTGGAGAACCTGGAGAGAACCCACGCAGACACAGGGAGAACATGCAGACTACACACAGAAAGGAACCAGTCGGCCTGGATTAGAACCCAGAACCTTCTGGCTCTGAAGCATGTTTTTATTAAATGTTTTTATTAAAAACATGAATGTCTACAGCAGCTTCAAGGTGAGAAAAAAGGGTGGTCCATGGTGAAACACATTTCTGATGACAAGTCCATAATATCTCATTCTCTCTCTCTCATTGGTTTCTCTGTGAGTTCCTCATTTTTTAGTCAGTTTATAAACACCTCCAGTGTAACCTCCCTTCTGAGGAAGCTGGCTTTTCTACAGACCTCATGAAAATGTAAGTTACTTTAATGTAGAATAACTGTATATCAAAGACTAATACGAGGTTAATATAATGTTCAATGATCATTTGATTTAGTGGGATCAGTCGTCATATTTACAAGTTTGAAGTCAAAGAAAAAGGTCAAACAGTTCCACTGGAAGAGGTGAGATCTTTTCTTTTCTAAATGTGACACTGTTAACAGTACTCTGTGTTTTGGAGACATTGGAGACTCATTCGTTTTATTGTCAGTCCTACCTCTTAATAAAGCATCGACAGGTCTAGAAAGCAGACTGCACAGTTGATCTCATGTTAATATCAGGTACTTTAAAGCTGGACAGGTGACCAGAGACAGACTTCATCAATAGTTCTAATAGACATTCATACCAGTAACATCTGATTCTGTTCTAACATTGACAGTAGAGTCTGGTCTAATCAATGCATGTGTCTTATGTAGAGAAGCTCAATCAGTCGACGAGTAGAAGAACCCAGTCCTTGGTGAACAGTGTTAAACATGTCAGCCCATTGACTGTCTTCACCTTCTTCTTCTTGTATTTCAGGTTTTCTTCTCAGGATGACGTCCTGTGTGTTCACCCTCTCCTTCCTGCTCGCCCTGTTTATCTCCAACACAGCTGCTGTCGATCCTACCGGCGTCAAGATACAGGTCACAGACAGAGGGGTGGATGTTTGTAAGAGCTGCACACTGTAAAACACAAAATCATAGTTTATTTAATGATTGTTCCAGTAAAGAAAGATCTGGTAGGTGCAGAATGAATGTCTATTACATGAAAACATGAGGAGGGCTGCTCAAATTTAAAGTGAATTTGAAACACGAGCAGGCAGGAATGACGTAGAACCTTTGATTTGACAGAAAAGAGAAAAGAGATGAAGAATGAGAGGACGAGCCCACATTCACCAGAGAGGAACAGATATGAGAATAATTATCTGTTTTATTTGTATGATGAAGTGAAACATATCTGTTTCAGAATTATTATTACTTTAAAATACTTTTACTGAAGAAATGATCAGTTTGATCAGTAACATAGTGCATTAAAATAAAATAAAAAAGGTAATGATGAGATTAGACGTAGTAGGAAAAAAATAACTGATCAAGAAAAAACAACAACTGTTTCAATGTACAAAATAATATACTACTTGATAATTACCACCACTGATAATGCCTAAACATGACTTTTAATTTCACATTAATCAGTTGAGGTTCTTTCTTTTAATACTTGTGTTTTTGCAGTGAAGGATCTGGGGCTGGCATGTTTGGACACGTTGCTTAACAGAGACCTCGGTGGCACATCAGGGTGGTTCTATGAAGCTGAAAAGTAAATTAATTCTTCTCTTTACTATGTCTAATGTTTAATAATAAGAATAAGAAAAACCTTTATTCGTCCCACAATGGGGAAATTGCAGTTTGCAACAGCATGCAGAAGTGACACAGATATAATAAATAATAGATATATTGCACATATTAGGAGTGCTCGTTGTGGAGCCAAACAGCAGCAGGAAGGAAAGACCTTCTGTATCTTCACACATGGAGGGTGAAGCAGTCTGTCACTGAAGCTGCTCCTCAGTCCTGTCAGGTCTCCATGCAGGGGGTGGGACTCATTGTCCAGCATAGAGGACAGTTTAGCCAGAACTCTCCTCAGAGGACGATTGATTTTATTTGTTTTATTGTTTTCTAACTCTGTGACAGAAACTGTGACGGCATGTGTACCATAGCAACATGCATCCATGTACATGTGGCTTGGCCTCTAGCAGGGACAGGAAAGTGTGATACAGTAGATTAAGAGAGTGAGTCTCAATCCTCTTGACTGATGCTCAGAGGTAGAAATGTAGGTTTAGGTTGGTGGTGGCCTGATGTAAAGAAACACACTAAGAGCTGGATATTTGTAATCTGATCACTGAGGTCTCTAAAGGTCTTTAAACTGAACAACATGCACAGCAATAAATTACAGTATAGATGTGTGGACATTTGTCCAGCAGTCATAGATTTCCTCTGGTTCCTAATGTCATGATATCTCTAAGAACCTTTCACTTCCAGTGTTTTGATCAGTTCACTTCCATGTTTAATCTACATTTATACAAATAAAAAGAAAACTAGTGACATTGTTCATGGATCATATCTGATCATATCTGTGTCTACTGCTTCCTCTCCTCTTTGCTCATTGTTCTCTTTCTCTCCTCTCAGGGTCACATTAACGAGTCTTAAAGTGAATCCACATGATGTGACTGTTACTTTTGTGAAGAATACTGGTGTCCAGTTTGCAATCAACGCCCTGTCCTTCTCTGGGACAGTAAAAGCATCTGCCATAGGTCTCAGGTATGTATAAAACTTAAAGCCACAAATGCTCCTACACTATTTATCAGATTCAATGTGATGTGTCAGAAACTGAATTCTGAACTTTGAGCTGCAGATCCACTCACCTAATCACTACAGGTGTTTAATACTGTGGACATAGAGGAACTCTCTGTCGTCATTATATATCAGACTCACAGCTGTGGCTTGTGAAAGCAACTACCACCAACAAGAAACCTGAATATAAAACTAAAGAATGACAATAAGAAAAACAGAGTTCAAAGTATAAAGAGTAAAATGTCTGGTTTAATTAGAACCATGTAATGTTTAGTAATAACAGAACAATAATAGAAACTGGACACTGTAGTAGTTCAGACCCATGTCTGAGGAGAGGAGGTTCTTATTGTTACTGTTCATGTGAAGGTTAGTAGAGGACTGCTTATAGTTTGGAGCCATTCATTCAGACATCATCTACTGAATTAAACAAGGCTGAATAAACTAGTGAGCTAGCATTAATTCCATCCAGTTCAGATAAAGCTGACATCATCTCCTTTCACATCAGTTTATGATGAGATATGAGACAAGAACAGAAAGAGGGAAGAGATTCTCTACTTTCTATCAGATGAAACACTGTGAATGAAGTATTTTAAGTTGGTGCAGATTCTTTGAAAAAAAAAACAATGAACATACAGCAAATGAAAAGATAAGTTTAAATAGATTAACATTCAATAATACACAGGATTAGATGTTACAATCCCTTGTGCCAAGATCCCAGGCAAAACACATTTAAAGGCCCTGTCCAACTAAGAAACCCTACCAAACCTATGGTCATGTGATATGACAATTAACCTACAATCTAAATAAACTAAGTAAATGCTGCTGGCTTGTAGGCCCACAGAGCAGCAGAGGATAATTCAAACATTGTGAAACATACGCTAACCAAACGCTGCTGGCTTATATGGCCCGCTCAGCAGCTAACCATAGCTACCAAGCAACACGAAGACATCAGGAACCTGGCCTAAACAACAGCAGTATGCAGCATGTCATTGGGGTTTTCAAGTGGGCACCTCCCTTCACCCATGTTTTGTTAAGTTAGGCCCACGACACCTCGAGAAGGCTTAACAGTGACTTCCAGCGTCCTGGAGTCACCCCCCTCCACACTGCCACTACACAACCCCGTTTTCCTCACCATTCAATGTCTAGCAACAACTAATATTTCAATCATTAGCCGAGTCCTTTTATGAACCACGAGCCAAACAAACAAATCTACCGTGGTTTGCCCTGTTGATGCGGACTGAACCACGAACCAAACAAACAAATCACGTAACAAACAAACAAATCTACCATGGTTTGCCCCGTTGATGCGGACTGAACCATCAAACAAATCGACCGCATCTATCATGATTTGCAAACATATTAAAGTCACGCAGCCACCCTTACCTTTAGCTAGTTCCCCAGCTAGCATGCTTCCTACGTACCCATAGCCACTCGCTCGCTCTCTCTGTTGCCTGGGACATGTTACATACTGCAGTCCTTTGGCTTTTCCCCCGTATGCCCAGCTCGCTCAGAAGAGCAATCGCTGACTATGCCACAAATCCACGGCAGCCCGCTTCTACCGGGCGGACATAAGCTCTCTTACGCTCGTTAGCCTCCTCAACTCTATCTTCCCACAGGACAGTGAGTTCTATGAAATAGACTACTTTCTCTGGCTCAGACCACAACAGCAGATCTGGGGCCTCATGTACGAAGGTTGCGTGTGTACAAAAACATAACGTATGTACTCGCTCACGGAAAAGTTCAGATGTATCAAGAGTGAAATGTCCGGGAACTTTGTACGTGCCTACGCCAACGACGTGGCTGGCGTACGTTGGATTCTACAGATGTCGATCCTTTGGCGACACTTAGAGGTGATGCCGGGAAACTGTCATCATAAAACTCTGAAAACTATTGTGATGTGCACATCAGAGACACACGAAAAATTAACACTGATGAACAATTAACACACCCAGGTGTCTGTAATTATATGAGTGGATATAAAAGCACGCGCAAAGTGGTGCAGAAAATATCGTTAACAACAATGGCAGCTTTAGCGTTATTAGAAGATATCGCAAATGGTGCAATAAGAAGAGAGCGTGTATTCAGAGACAGAGATGATTTACTGGCAAATAATGACAACTGGCTCATCAGCCGCTTTAGGTTCCCGAGGGCAATCCTTCTGGAACTGTGCGCAGAGCTGCAGCCGGCATTGGAGCGCGACACAGCGAGGAGCAATGCGTTGCCTGTGTCCGGACAGGTACTGACCACACTGGGGTTCCTCGCAACCTGGGCATTCCAGAGGGAGCTGGCCGACCGATCGGGACTGAGTCAGTCGACCCTGAGCAGAGCCATGCCAGCAGTGTGGGACAGAGTTATCATTACATACACTTACTCATTCTTATGTTTTCATTTTCTGATCGCGCAGAGAGGGGAATCTCAGGTGCAGGGTCAATTTAAATATAATTTGCATATTTAAAAGGGGCGTGGACAGGGAGTTGCATATTTAATAGGGGCGTGGACAGTGATTTGCATATTTAAAAGGGGCGTGGATAGGGAGTTGCATATTTAAAAGGGGCGTGGACAGAGAGGAGTCGGGTCGTTTTAGAAGGAAATCCACGCAAGTCTTCGTACATGAGGCCCCTGGCCATAGCCAGGTGCTAGCTATCTCGGCTGGAATAACTAGTTGTCCATTTAAATCCGCCCTCATCTCCCAGGCTCCTCCTACTCTTAGCTGTCCCGTGTTATGCCTGATGCCTGTTGGTCTAGCCTTTCCTCCCTTCCAGCCTATGAAAAAGTAAATGTTTACAAAGACCTACAAAAGTAAATAAACTAAGTAAATGCTGCTGGCTTGTAAGCCCACAGAGCAGCAGAGGATAATTCAAACATTGTGAAACATAAGCTAACCAAACGCTGCTGGCTTGTATGGCCCGCTCAGCAGCTAACCATAGAACCTGGAACCTAGAACCTGGCCTAAACAACAGCAGTATGCAGCATGTCATTGGGGTAATAATTCAGAGAGAACAGAAAACTTTTTCTCAGGATTGTCCTCATGTAAAGTTTCATTGCTGAGATGAAGCTTTTTAAACTCATGTGTTGCAGATCAGATGTGAAGTTCAGCGTAACACATGTGAAGATGAACCTTATAGTGAAGCTGAGCCGAAACCAAGAAGGACACCTTAATGTTGAGGTCGAGAAGAAAGACTGTGACATCAAAATTGAAGGACTGCAGATACAGGGCACCAACGTACTGGGGTAAGAAAGACCAGATGAGTTGTTTGGTCAGTTTAATTCCTTCTCTGTTTTGGTTCCACTGGTGTTGATGCTGATATCTCAGGTCCTGTGTCTGGATGTTTCCTCTCCTTTATATATAACTGAAGATACTGAAAATGATGATGTAAATAATTAACATACCATCATGGCTGAATAACTAAATAAGTTAAATAACTGGTTTCTAATTTGTCTGAACCTTCAGCTGGAACATTTTTCTCTCTTTGTTTTTCAGGGCAGTTTTGGGCTGGATTCAAGGAGCTGTCAAGTTCATCTTAAACAAAATGGTTTGTTCCACTTTAATTTGGATAAAAGTCACAGGTTTAAATTCAGCAACAAAACAAAGACCTACAAAAGTTCTGGTTTTAGGGAGTAGGGAGCAGAAAGCAGACAACCTCAAACTAAAAAGAAGAAGAGATCAGTACCTGTCATCTGTTCCTTTAGGACAGGACTAACTGTCTCGTTGTCTTTCTGTCTGCAGCTCTGTTTTGTTGTTCGGCGTAAAGTTGTCCCTTCTATAAACACAATGATGAGGAAGATGACTATGGAAATAAATCTGGGTGACCTCATCAGAGACCGCAACCTCAACATACACATCGACTACTCTCTGAGCAAGAACCCTGAAGTGAAGTCACGCAGCCTTGCTGTGCCTTTTAAAGTGAGAAACTAACATCTACAATCATCTGACACTCAACTCAACATGAGCCCATGCTAGAAAGAACCCCGAAACACCTGTAGAGGAACCAGAGACTGGTCTATTGTACTGTTTCAGTTCTATGATCAACTCTAAAACATGTTTAAATGGTCACATGACTGATTAGCAACAACTTTCACGTTGAAAAATATTTGGAAAAATTTAACCTAAACTCATCTGAGGAGAGCACACACTAAAATAAATGAAATGAAATGAAATGAAATTATATCTACATTACCCCCTTCTATCTTTTGGCACTATTGACACTTAATCACACTACTCCATATATTTATGTATGTAAAAGAGGTACTGGATTGAGACCTCTGAGTAAAATGGAGGACTATGCTAATTCTTTATGACTGCAATCTCCACAGGGTCAGTATGACATCTGATAATGCCAATCAGGAATTCACACTCTTCTGACCATGCCACTGATTTATTATCAGATACTTGTTGAATATGGTTTCTACAAAGAATAATTAAATTAAATATTAAATATTTAATAATAATTAAATACTTCAAAGACAATACTTGACTGCAGTGTGCAGTTAATGGATGGGCTCTTTGTTTTAACTAGATGGTTTAGATGTAATTATAGAAGGATGAGCTCAGAAGGAGTCCAACTATAGATCAGGTCTTACATGTTTCCAACGCCCCTGTCAGAGATGAACCAAAACAAGATCTATCTGGAAGCCAGTGGAGGGAGGCTAAACTGGTTTCATGTGTTTAGTTTTCACTTATAAAAAGAAAGATTCTATCTTTGTTTACCAGAACTGACATTCAGTTTTCTCATAGAGATGTTAAATGCTTAAGCTCTACTTTTACATTTAGGAGTTATTTCTGACCTGTGCTGCAACTATTATCGTTTCATCTTATATCATGTTAAGTATTTCATTAATGGTGCTAACAACACATCTTGTTATTATCAATGTGCCAGAGGCCGCTGACTACCAGCTTCATGATAACAGGAGAATTCATGTTAGTCTCAGTGAAGCGTCAGACAGGTGAAGCTGAACTCCGCTGTGATATATAACTTGTATATGTGTGTGTTTCAGGGCTTGGTGTTCTTCCCAGGGAAGACTGTTGCCACCTATTCCTTTACAGCTGGTGCAGAACCAGCTTTTACAGAAACAAACCGGGCAGTTTATGTTGGTATCTCTGAGTTTTTCTTCAACAGTGCTGCCTTGGCGCTGTACAATTCAGGAAAGATGATTCATGTTGAGGTAAGAACAGTTGGAAAAAAACACACTGAGGACACACCTGAATAAAGTGTTCCCTCAATGTACCAGGTTAAATAGTTGTATGGATTCTATAATGATCACAGATGTATTGTGTACGTTATAGAATCCATACAAATATTTAACCCGACTGATGATGTCCAGACTAAATAAAATGTCCAAAGGTTGAATTGTGTGTACGTTGCCTCCTGTAGTGGAATCAGTAGGATTTTGTAGCCAGATTCCCTTTCAAGAGGTAAGAACCAAACGTGGAACACTTTGGGTTCTTTGGTTCTCCACATATCCAGATGGAGAGTGGGCCTGGTTCTATTTTCACTAGAACCTTTGTGGTATTTCTCTAAACTCTTAGTCCAGTTCTAGTCAAGGGGTTGCTGAATGAGTTCAGAATGATATCATTGCTATCAGGGTGTTTTCTACTATCTGATCTAGAAGACATTTTAGTTTATCACTAATTAATCAGACACAATGTTACTGACACTGAAGTCTGACCTATCCATAGAGACCAGGGTCCATAGAGACCAGGGTCCACAGAGACCAGGGTCAAAGAGGCCAGGGTCCATGGAGACCAGGGTCAAAGAGGCCAGGGTCCATAGAGACCAGAATCATAGAGACCAGGGTCATAGAGACCAGGGTCAAAGAGGCCAGGGTCCATAGAGACCAGAATCATAGAGACCAGGGTCATAGAGACCAGGGTCAAAGAGGCCAGGGTCCATAGAGACCAGAATCATAGAGACCAGGGTCCATAAAGACCACTGTCCATAGAGACCAGGGTCCATAGAGACCAGGGTCAGGAACATTTTGCGTTGCATTGTTACTAAGTTTTGTAAATAATTGATTGTATTGTGGGACGTATTTTGTTGTTTGTGTTAGTTTTAGTGATGGTTTCTAAGAGTAACTTAAAAGAGGACTCTGACTGAATTACCAAATGAATGTGACGACTTGAGTGCAGGGTGGACCCAAAATGCAGAGAGACTTGTAGCCGGTTTAACAAAGGTTTATTTCAGCATCTTCTCTAGGCAATAACAACAACTCAAAAAAACACTTTGGGTAGCGGAGCACTGCAGGCGGTGGTGACTGGAGGCTGGCTGACAGTGAGGACACTGAATCATCTGACGCTGGTGTGGAGGGTGAACCAGGTTTTTATGGAGTGGTGATGGATAGAACTCAGGTGTGCTCTGCTGTGCTCCTCAGGAACAGTGGGTCAGCCACGCCCCCAGGCCACCACCTGCACTGCTGGAGAGAAAAAGGAAAGTCTAAACACAGCCACAAACTATATGAACATAAGACAAAAACTCAGACCATAACAATCAACCTATGAACCAAAGTATATAAACTCAGGGTGCTACGCTATTGGTGAAAGAAGACAGAAGACCTACACCAACATGAAGGAAAGAATGCACCAGACACTTTAGGGTTGAGATTAAATTTAACTTTTGTGTTTTTGTCAAATAACTGTGATTAATATGAAAAAAAAAATAATAATGTACTGCTGCTCCTCTCATCACCTCCTCTGTTCTCCTACACAGAAACTCCCCTTTGGTGTTGAGACGTTTGCTGGATTGCCAAAGGTACGAGTCAAACAAGCTTCAGTTGTTTTGGTTTGTTTCAGCACAATAGACATTAGAGAATGGAGAGGTTCATTTAATGTCTGAGTGTTTCTGGATTTTAATCACAACACACTGAAATAATCAGAAGCTGTCTTCATCTGACTCTGTGTTTCTGTTCCTACTGAAGCCTCCATTTAATGTGAAGCTGTCTGGGGCTCCAATCATCACAATCACTGAGAAAGGATTCTCTGCTGATGTGAAAGTTACAATACATCCTGAAAAACAACCTAAGAATGTTCTATCTGTGGTAATCACACCATCTCACACAGAGTACAGTATACTGTAAAAATGTCATTTAATGCTACGGTACAGTCAACCAGACAGCTGTAAACACAGAGAACCACACTGAGCTGATCTGATTCTGATTTAAGTCTCTGTGTCCTTCAGAGTTGTAAGGTTGACCTGAACGTCAGAATCGAAGGAATCAATCTGGTTCTCGACCCTGAAAACCCCAAGTAAAAACAAAGACACCCATCACACACTCTGCTCTACACTACAGTATGTGTGTCACTCAGTATACAACACAACCATCTGTATTAACATGCTCTAAAACCTTTACAGGTGTGAAACCCAAGATAGATCAAAACTTGTGGTAAGACAACAGTTCAGTAATTAATCTAACACATTTCTCAGTAATAATGCTGATGACAGTAACAGTGTGTGTGATGTGTTTCTGTAGAAGTGGGCTGTGAACAAGGTCCTTCAATTGGGTGCTAAAGTCTATGAAAAGAGTAAGCATTAACAAAGACAGTTAACTGGCATGGTTGATATGTTAGAGATTAAACTGGATTATAATGTGTGTGTGTGTGTAACCTGGTTTGATAAAGGTTTGCCGATACCTCTTCCTGAAGGACTGAGCTTCATAGAAGGAAATATCAAATATCACAAAGTGAGTCTGTTTACAGTTACTACACGTTACTACATGTTACTACCAGCCCACTAGCTCTTAGTGGACTCTAAGTGGTATCTATTACTACATGCATGGTCCATGTAGTTTCAGACAGACTACTGTGTTTACCTGTGTGCAGGGCTTCATGGTGGTGGGAGGAGACCTGAACTTGACTCCCGCCGGGAGGAAGAAGTTCCTGGCGTTATTGGGCCCATAACTGCAGCGTCTCTGCTCTTCTTCCTGCAGCCGTTGTTGTCATTCATTGGTCACGTTAGAAAATGACGCTGGTGTTGATCCTGTTTTCTTACTACTAGCTTCCCTTTAGTGCAGACTGTTAAAGTAAAACGTCAGACACTGCATTGCACTGCAGCCTTTCAGTCACACAGCTCATTTATCAGACTCTGTGTCTTCAATAAAAGCTTTAGCATCAACAGGCGTCATGTGCTGATTGACAGAATTATGCCTCCTTCAGATGGAACATGTCCTCATGGTTATGACATGGCTGGACACATAAAATAATAGTCAGACAATTCTATGTTTTATTTTTGTGTCAAATTTGATGAATTGACATTTATGGTAATTTACTGTACACAGTTTTCTTTTTAATTGAGAACAACATCAACATCAACAAAGTACAGTTCATTGTATTTGACGCTGACACTTCATGACAACAGGAAGATATAATAAACAACAACATGACAACAAGTCATTAGATTACAAAGAAAAACTATCTTTGAATGTTTCATGAATTCCAATCAGAGTCAACAAAAAGCTGCAGTAATGTGCTACAACAGTACAGGATGTTAATACGTCTGGGTTGTTTGGGGGCTTGCTCAACGGAATGAATTCATGTCAATGATAGATAATAATGAGAAAAGATTGTCATGATTAACGTTGAGTCTGAAATTTGACTTTATATCTTATAGTTTAAATTTTTTGTTTTAAATTTTTTTTAATTAAAACCTACCTATAATTAAAACACTTTGACTAATTGTGTAATGTTTTTTACTTTTCTTCTTTAATCTACTTCCTGTATAATTTTCGCGTTATACCGTTGCTGCAAACTGTAAGCTGGTCCTGATATTGGAGCTCACCGTTAGCGTCTCTGTATTTAAATTAAATGAATTTATTCACTAGCGGACTTTTTGACCAGTATAATGTTACACCTGTAGGTGAAAATGATTCTCGTGCCTCCTACTGGTCATTTTATTTTAAAGTCCTTGCTTTCTGTTGGCCATTAAAGATCACATGGTTAGGGTCATAGTTCAGACCAGCCATTTTGGATTTGTTATCTGCATGTCAATATGCTACAGAGCAGTCCTTGTTTAATCCGTCGCATCTGTCCATGTTGAGCCTCAGAGAAGCTTTGTTCATAAGTTTATATTATGTGTTACATCTTTATAGACGAGAATTGATGAATAGTTTGTCATTTTTGTGAAGATTTAAAAACCCTAATAGTAAGATTGCTTTTTTGTCACATGTAGTGCAGCTATCTGTCTAGTTTGTTGTATTTAGCAACTATTAACATTATTATACTGTTTTTTTTTGTACATTAAGACATTTTTTTCTGTATTTATTTTCAGTTTCACAAAAAGAGTCTGGCATTGTAAGAAAGCTACTTCACAAAGATTTACAAGTAAACAGCCTTCAATTTAACTTCCACGTCTGAGTCATCATTAACCTTTCAGTGCCTGGCACGTCTGTTTAGCTATCTGTCACTTTGTGTAGAGCCACACACACATAGTGGACAGAATCATAGACATATATACATAGACGCCTCATTGAGCACTGGACCGTACGTCAACGTCGCCGCCATATTGGAGGAGGCAGCTCTGTCCCGAGAACCAATACAAATTAATGGAATGAACTTTATTAAGCGTCTTCTACAAAGTACTATAAGCATTCACACATTCACACACGAACGTACACTCCTGATCAAAATTTTAAGACCACTTGAAAAACTGCAAGAATTTACATTTTGCACTGTTGGATCTTAAGAAGGTTCTAAGTAGTAGTAAGTAGTCTAAGTAGTGCTTCAAAATGCAAAAAGAAGAAATGGGAGTGAGACAAGAAAAAAATTTGAGTATGCAATTTATTGCAAACAACCATTAAACTGAAATCCACTGTCTGGAATTGGTGTCCATTTTTGTAAACTTCCCTTGCCATCCAACCCCAAATGTTCTCAATTAGATTTAGATCAGGGGAACACGCAGGATGGTTCAAAAGAGTGATGTTATTTCTCTGGAAGAAGTCCTTTGTCAGGCGGGCATTGTGAACTAATTGAAGGAAAAAGCCCCCAGATCATGATGGCGCCCCCTCCACTGTGCCGTGTAGAAAACATCTCAGGTGGGATCTCCTTGTCATGCCCTTAACGTTGGAAGCCATCAGGACCGTCAAGGTTAAATTTTTTCTCATCAGAGAATAAAACTTTCTTCCACCTTCCAATGTCCCATGTTTGGTGCTCTCGTGCAAACTCCAAATGGGCAAATTTGTGCTGTTGAAGGAGACGAGGTCTTTGAAGACGTTTTTTGTTCTTAAAACCCTTCTCTCACAGATGCCGTCTAATGGTTATGGGACTGCAGTTGGCACCAGTGACAAGCTTAGTGTCTTGACGGACAGCCAATTGGATCCTCCAGCTCAGGGCCGGTGAAATTTTTTTGGGTCTACCACTTGACTTTTTTTTCCCCATAACCCTCAGGATCTTTTAAGAAGTTTAAAATGACTGTCTTACTGCGTCCAACCTCAGCAATGGCACGCTGCGAGAGGCCTTGCTGATGCAGCTCAACAATCCGACCGCGTTCAAAGAGAGAAAGCTTTTTTGCCTTTGCCATCAGGAGGTCATGACAGTGTGGGTACCTGACAGAAAATGACACTGAATCCACATTTTTGCGAAGATTTGGGCTTTAAAAGGCTGTGGCCTCAAACTTTTGATCAGCTGATGAGAAGCCTATTTCAGTTTAATGGTTGTTTGCAATAAATTGCTTACTCAATTTTTTTTCTTGTCTCACTCCCATTTCTTCTTTTTCCATTTTGAAGCACTACTTAGAACCTTCTTAAGATCCAACAGTGCAAAGTGTAAATTCTTGCAATTTTTCAACTGGTCTTAAAATTTTCATCAGGAGTGTATATATCCAGGGAACGGCTAGGAACCAAAAGCAACGTCTGTAACACCCTGAGTAGTTAATGTTATAGACGTCGATCTTTTGGTTTCGCACATAAAGTGCATTTAACTACTATGCTCCTCATATCTTTGTCTCTAACAAACTGAAAATAATGAACTGTCCGACATCGAGCCTGCTTCAGCCCTACAGGAAGAAATTTGTGCGGAATTTCTCTCCTCTGCTGATCTTGCGGTGTTATTGGCGATAGTATAAAAACAAAACACCATTTAATTTCGGGTTAAAATGCATTGTAACGCACGTTACTGTCCTTTGTACAGAGTAAAACTTTTTTTTGGAATGCCTTACATTACCGCGGTACAGCAAAAAGCAATACATTACAGTAATTACATTACTCCCAACACTGTTAATCACCTTCACTAACTCTTTATAAACTAAATAAATGAGCTGATGAATGAGTAATGAATGTTAGAGCTGGAATAAAACATGTTTCTGAAGATTAAATAAAGACTTTGAAGAATAGAAGATGATAATAACTCTTTTAAAAACAACTACATTTAACCAGAGCCCTGAACTCTTTCACAGGAAACACCCCCACCCACTGGTTCAGGTACGTGGACGACCCTTGGGTTAAAATCAAGATGCAGGAAGTGGAATCTTTCACACTGCACATCAATGCAGTGGACAGCAACATCAAGTTCACTCGGGAGGACATCAGCAGAGGTAGTCTGGCTTTCCTGGACTGTCTGGTGCATGTGGAGCTCCACCAAAAACTGTCCTAGCTCACTGTGCCCCCCTCCACCTGTCAGTGGATAATCAGTTTCCTGACTGACAGAAGGCAGCAGGTGAAACTGGGTAACTTCACATCCAGCACCTGGTCCCTCAGCACTGGTGACCCCCAAGGATGCGTTCTCTCCCCACTGCTCTTCTCCCTTTACACCACTGACTGCACCTCTAGGGACCCTTCTGTGAAACTCCTGAAGTTTGCAGACGACACCACCGTCATTGGACTCGACGGCGACGAGTTTGCATACAGAAGGGAAGTGGAACAGCTGGTCCTCTGGTGCAGTCAGAACCACCTGGAGCTAAACCCGCTCAAAACTGTGGAGATGACAGTGGACTTCAGGAAAAGACCCCCATCAACCCCTCCTCTCACAATGCAATACTCAACAGGACAGTCCCTACAGTAGAGTCTTTCAGGTTCCTAGGGTCCACAATCGCACGGGACCTGAAGTGGACCTCCCACATAGACTCTGTAAGGAAGAAGGCCCAGCAGAGGCTGTACTTTCTGCGTCAGCTCAGGAAGTTCAACCTGCCTCAGGAGCTGCTGAAAATCATCTACACTGCAATAGTCCAATCTGTCCTGACCACATCAGTCACAGTCTGGTTTGGATCCGCCACCAGACATGACAGGGACAGACTGCAGAGAACAGTCAGGTCTGCAGAGAGGATCATTGGTACCGACCTTCCCTCCATCCAGGACCTGTACCGGTCCCGGGTCAGGAAGCGGGCCAGGAAAATCTCCACAGACCCCTCACACCCTGGTCACAACCTGTTTAGACTCCTCCCCTCAGGCCGGCGTTACAGAGCACTGTACGCCAAAACCACCCGTCACAAGGACAGTTTCTTTCCCCGGGCTGTTGCTCTGATGAACTCTGAGCAGTCACAGAGTGTGAGTCCATCCACATGAAAAATAATCAATAACTCTGCACTATTGTATATACTCACTGTACAATAACATTGGTTTTGTGTGTTTGTGAGCAACGAAGTGCAGGGGCCCAACGGGGCCATGCAACGGAGTTGCAAGGACCCTGTTGTTTTCATACTTTTTATTATTATTATTATTATTTGGTGTCCTTTTAAAATGAAAATGACGTCTAAACATGCACGAAAAGTCCTGAAAATTCTTTCGCCCGAAAACTTTAATGTGTCAGGGCCTCGAGCACGGGCGTGGCAAAATGGCTCTGTAGTGCCATCTACGGACCAGCCCCTGAAGCCTGTTGCATCTAAAAATATGGAAATATGTCACATATATGTAACATCCCAGGACGCACAAAAAAATCAATTGGAGCCATATTCTAAACCCAACAGGAAGTCTGTTATTTTGATAAAACTGTGAAAATTGGACAAAAGTTTTTTTCGTAGGGTGAGTAAATCAGGCATTAAACCTTATCAGATTGACTTCAAAATTTAGAAATAGGTTGTCGAAAGACAGGCAAAGAAACTTAACAAAAGTTTTTGACTTTTGTTGAAGTGGCGTGGGTGTTTTGGCCCCTCAAAGTTTCATGACGCGCCATGAAACAGGAAGTTGCATTAAATGTGCTGTAATTAAGTCCAGAGTGCATCAAACTTTACAGTGTTGTTAATGGTCCCTAACGGAACACATCCATATGTCAATATTCATACAGTTATTGTAGCGTCACCTATTGTGAACAGGAAATGTCTGATTTTGGACAGTGTTTATAATGTGACCTGCTGTTACTGTCAGGATGATTGGATTCTCATCAAATTTTATCAGGACAGACTTATTGCCGTTGTGATGACTTACTGTGAAAATTGTGAGTTTTCGTTAAAATTTGGGCCTGTTCTAGTTGTTAAAGTGAAATAGTTTCTCTGTCTTACTGTGTCCATCATCATTTCAAGTAGTGTGCTACTTTGTCCAGCAGATGGAGCCATACCAGTGTGTGTGTGTTGTTTAAACTTGTAATGATGGGTGTAGCTGTTTTAACATACTTTGATGCCACAGAGAGAATAATTATACAATTGTTTGTTGATGCCACAGACAGAATAAATTCAAAACAGCCAAGACTTTCACTGTCTTACTGATTCCATCATCATTTCAAGTAGTGTGCTACTTTGTCCAGCAGATGGAGCCATAGCATTTATCTCTGGTGGATGTCTGTCTGTGAGTGTGTATGTGAAGCTGTTTTAACATACTTTGATGCCACATAATAATAATAATAATATAATAACATATGCAATTAAAGCTGCAAGCAGCGTTGAACGGGCCCTCGCAATCCACGCCAGTCGGCGTCCGGCAAGGACGGGGTCACCGCAGATCTCAGGGGAAACAAAGGAGTAACAATGCACCGTGGCACGATAGCGAACAGTTCTCCAATGAGAGGCAAAGTCTTCTTGCGTCAAGGATTTATTTTGTCACTCCCAATTGAAGTTTTCCGTAAAACTAAAACACATACAACAAAAGATGATTAAATATAAAATTAAGAATATATCTTAAGTATCTCTAAGTATCTCTTACTTCTCTTTACATCTAGTAAAGACTGACAAATAGGCCGACTGTAAATGTATACATATACAACTACTCCCCCTTTAAGTTTACTAGTCTATATTTTTATTTTTATTTTTATTTTATTTTATTTCTCTACCAGTTACACTTATAGGCTATTGCTTACCTTGTGTGCAAACTACTGTTTAATGTAGAACTTAGCCTATATATTTTTTTTACTACTGGCTGCAGGTACAACAATACATTACACTGTGCATTGTACTATGTATAACTGTGCATGGGACAAATAAAATCTATCTATCTATCTATCTATAACAACGACGGACAATCTCCGCTAGCTTAATGCTAACGTACAATGCGAAACACCATAGACAGGCTAACGGAACTAGCATCGCCATAGCGGCGGCTACACCAAACTCTTTTGAATGTATTGTCTCTGTGGCATCAACAAACAGTTGTATAATTATTCTCTCTGTGTCATCAAAGTATGTGGCTGCAGGTACAACAATACATTTCACTGTGCATTGTACTATGTATAACTGTGCATGAGACAAATGCAACCTGTCTATCTACCTATCTATCGATAACAACAAAAAATAATCTCCGCTAGCTTAATGCTAACGTACAATGCGAAACACCATAGACAGGCTAACGGAACTAGCATCGCCATAGCGGCGGCAACATCAAACGACCGCGACCTTATATAAGCAGGTTACAGCAACACACATGACTACGCATTTATAATACTCACAGACAAATGTTCTCTTAACTCCTGAACGATCATTAAGGCTGAAGTTTAGCTGCAAAACGACTTCTTCTCTTGAAACTACTACTATCGCAATCGCCACACTGCCACCCTCAGGTGGAGACGTGCATGCCAGAAGCGGCAGCACAGATAGTCTCGGCTCTTTTGACTGTATTCTCTCTGTGGCATCAACAAACAGTTGTATAATTATTCTCTCTGTGTCATCAAAGTATGTTAAAACAGCTAAAATCATCATTACACGTTTAAACAACACACACACACACACTAAAAGCCAGCCAGCAGAGAGAAATACTTTGGCTCCATCTGCTGGACAAAGTAGCGAACTACGTGTGCACTGATGATGAAATGAGGGAGAAAGAGCAACTTTTCACTTTCACTACCATAAAAGGCCCTAAAGTTTAACGAAAACTCACAATCTTCGCAGGGAGTGACCATGAAGATCATAAGTATGTCGTGATAACATCTGAAAACAATAAAAATCATCCCGACAGGAATGGCAGCTCATACAACAGACTCTATTTAAAATCAGACATTTCCTGCCCACAATAGGTGGCGCTACAATAATTGCATGAATATTGACATATGGATGTGTTCAGTTAGGGACCAGTAACAATACTGTAAAGTTTCATGCACTTTGGACTGAATTAAAGCACGTTTAAAGCACGTTTAATGCAACTTCCTGTTTCATGGCGCGTCAAAAAAACTTTGAGGGGCCAGCAGACCCACGCCACATCGACGAAAAGTCAACAAAAAATATGCTTATGTTCATCAAGTGTTCAACTACCTAATTCCATAGTTTTTAAAGTCAATCTGATAGGTTTAATGCCTTAAAAAAAATTGATGATTAATTCCAATTTTCTCCAATTTTCTCCAATTTTCACACTTTTAATCAAAATAGCAGACTTCCTGTTGGGTTTAGAATATGGCTCCAAGAGACTTTTTTGTGCGTCCTGGGATGTTACATATACGTGACATATTTCCAGATTTTTAGACGCAACGGGCTTCAGGGGCTGGTCCGTAGAAAATCCGTAGGTGGCGCTATAGAGCCATTTTGCCACGCCCATGCTCGAGGCCCTGATACATTACAATTTTCGGGCGAACGAATCTTTCTGCCAATTTTCAGGACTTTTCGTGCATGTTTAGGCATGCGTAGGATTTTCTAAAAATCCTGGAAAATAATAATAATAATAATTAAAGCTGCAAGCAGCGTTGAACGGGCCCTCGCAATCCACGCCAGTCGGCGTCCGGCAAGGACGGGGTCACCGCAGATCTCAGGGGAAACAAAGGAGTAACAACGCACCGTGGCACGATAGCGAACAGTTCTCCAATGAGAGGCAAAGTCTTCTTGCGTCAAGGATTTATTTTGTCACTCCCAATTGAAGTTTTCCGTAAAACTAAAACACATACAACAAAAGATGATTAAATATAAAATTAAGAATATATCTTAAGTATCTCTAAGTATCTCTTACTTCTCTTTACATCTAGTAAAGACTGACAAATAGGCCGACTGTAAATGTATACATATACAACTACTCCCCCTTTAAGTTTACTAGTCTATATTTTTATTTTTATTTTATTTTATTTGTCTACCAGTTACACTTATAGGCTATTGCTTACCTTGTGTGCAAACTACTGTTTAATGTAGTACTTATATATATTTTTTTACTACTGGCTGCAGGTACAACAATACATTACACTGTGCATTGTACTATGTATAACTGTGCATGGGACAAATAAAACCTATCTATCTATCTATCTATCTATCTATCTATCTATAACAACGAAGAATAAACTCCGCTAGCTTAATGCTAATGTACAATGCGAAACACCATAGACAGGCTAACGGAACTAGCATCGCCATAGCGGCGGCAACATCGAACAACGGCGACCTTCTTATAAGTATGCTTATAAGTATTGCTTACATTGTGTGCAAACTACTGTTTACTGTAGTACTTATACATTTTATATATTTTTTACTACTGGCTGCAGGTACAACAATACATTTCACTGTGCATTGTACAATGTATAACTGCATGTGATAAATAAAACCTATCTATCTATCTATCTATCTATCTACCTACCTATACATCTATCTATTTATCTATCTACCTACACATACATCTATCTATCTCTCTCTCTATCTCTCTATCGATCTATAACAACGACGGATAATCTCCGCTAGCTTAATGCTAATGTACAATGCGAAACACCATAGACAGGCTAACGGAACTAGCATCGCCGTAGCGGCGGCAACATCAAACGACCGCGACCTTATATAAGCAGGTTACAGCAACACACATGACTACGCATTTATAATACTCACAGAGAAATGTTCTCTTAACTCCTGAACGATCATTAAGACTGAAGTTTAGCTGCAAAACGACTTCTTCTCTTGAAACTACTACAATCGCAATCGCCACACTGCCACCCTCAGGTGGAGACGTGCATGCCAGAAGCGGCAGCACAGAGAGTCTCGGCTCTGATTTAGTCTATATTTTTATTTTTATTTCATTTTATTTCTCTATCGGTGTACATTACACTTATAGGCTATTGCTTACCTTGTGTGCAAACTACTGTTTACTGTAGTACTATATATTTTTTACTACTGGCTGCAGGTACAACAATACATTACACTGTGCATTGTACTATGTATAACTGTGCATGGGACAAATAAAACCTACCTATCTACCTATCTATCTATCTCCCTACATATCTACCTACATATCTATCTATCTATCTATCTATCTACCTACATATCCATCTACCTACATATCTATCTATCTATCTATCTATCTACCTACATATCTATCTATCTATCTATCTACCTACCTACATATCCATCTATCCATCCATCTATCTATCGATCGATCTATAACAACGACGGGTAATCTCCGCTAGCTTAATGCTAACGTACAATGCGAAACACCATAGACAGGCTAACGGAACTAGCATCGCCATAGCGGCGGCAACACCAAACTCTTTTGAATGTATTCTCTCCGTGGCATCAACAAACAGTTGTATAATGATTCTCTCTGTGTCATCAAAGTATGTTAAAACAGCCTCACCAATCATTAGAAGTTAAATCAACACACACACACACTGACATTCAGCCAGCAGAGAGAAATGATTTGGCTCCATCTGCTGGACAAAGTAGCGAACTACGTGTGCACTGATGATGAAATGAGGGAGAAAGAGCAACTTTTCAATTTCACGACCATAAAAGGCCCTAAAGTTGAACGAAAACTTACAATCTTCGCAGGGAGTGACCGTGAAGATCATAAGTATGTCGTGATAACATCTGAAAACAATAAAAATCAGACCGACAGGAATGGCAGCTCATACAACAGACTCTATTTAAAATCAGACATTTCCTGCCCACAATAGGTGGCGCTACAATAATTGCATGAATATTGACATATGGATGTGTTCAGTTAGGGACCAGAAACAATACTGTAAAGTTTCATGCACTTTGGACTGAATTAAAGCACGTTTAAAGCACGTTTAATGCAACTTCCTGTTTCATGGCGCGTCAAAAAAACTTTCAGGGGCCAGCAGACCCACGCCACATCGACGAAAAGTCAACAAAAAATATGCTTATGTTCATCAAGTGTTCAACTACCTAATTCCATAGTTTTTAAAGTCTATCTGATAGGTTTAATGCCTTAAAAAAAATGGATGATTAATTCCAATTTTCTCCAATTTTCTCCAATTTTCACACTTTTAATCAAAATAGCAGACTTCCTGTTGGGTTTAGAATATGGCTCCAAGAGACTTTTTTGTGCGTCCTGGGATGTTACATATACGTGACATATTTCCAGATTTTTAGACGCAACGGGCTTCAGGGGCTGGTCCGTAGAAAATCCGTAGGTGGCGCTATAGAGCCATTTTGCCACGCCTGTGCTCGAGGCCCTGATACATTACAATTTTCGGGCAAACGAATCTTTCTGCCAATTTTCAGGACTTTTCGTGCATGTTTAGGCATACGTAGGATTTTCTAAAAATCCTGGAAAATAATAATAATAATAATAATAATAATAATAATTAAAGCTGCAAGCAGCGTTGAACGGGCCCTCGCAATCCACGCCAGTCGGCGTCCGGCAAGGACGGGGTCACCGCAGATCTCAGGGGAAACAAAGGAGTAACAATGCACCGTGGCACGATAGCTAACAGTTGTCCAATGAGAGGCAAAGTCTTCTTGCGTCAAGGATTCATTTTGTCACTCCCAATTGAAGTTTTCCGTAAAACTAAAATACATACAACAAAAGATGATAAATATAAAATTAAGAATATATCTTAAGTATCTCTAAGTATCTCTTACTTCTCTTTACATCTAGTAAAGACTGACAAATAGGCCTACTGTAAATGTATGTACATATACAACTACTCCCCCTTTAAGTTTACTACTCTATATTTTTATTTTTATTTTATTTTATTTCTCTACCAGTTACACTTATAGGCTATTGCTTACCTTGTGTGCAAACTACTGTTTAATGTAGTACTTATATATTTTTTTTACTACTGGCTGCAGGTACAACAATACATTACACTGTGCATTGCACTATGTATAACTGTGCATGGGACAAATAAAACCTATCTATCTATCTATCTATCTATCTATCTATCTATAACAACGAAGAATAAACTCCGCTAGCTTAATGCTAATGTACAATGCGAAACACCATAGACAGGCTAACGGAACTAGCATCGCCATAGCGGCGGCAACATCGAACAACGGCGACCTCCTTATAAGTATGCTCATAAGTATTGCTTACATTGTGTGCAAACTACTGTTTACTGTAGTACTTATACATTTTATATATTTTTTACTACTGGCTGCAGGTACAACAATACATTTCACTGTGCATTGTACTATGTATAACTGTGCATGTGATAAATAAAACCTACCTATCTATCTATCTATCTATCTATCTATCTATCTATCTACCTACCTACCTACCTATACACCTATCTATCTATCTATCTATCTACACATACATCTATCTATCTCTCTCTCTATCTCTCTATCGATCTATAACAACGACGGATAATCTCCGCTAGCTTAATGCTAATGTACAATGCGAAACACCATAGACAGGCTAACGGAACTAGCATCGCCGTAGCGGCGGCAACATCAAACGACCGCGACCTTATATAAGCAGGTTACAGCAACACACATGACTACGCATTTATAATACTCACAGAGAAATGTTCTCTTAACTCCTGAACGATCATTAAGGCTGAAGTTTAGCTGCAAAACGACTTCTTCTCTTGAAACTACTACAATCACAATCGCCACACTGCCACCCTCAGGTGGAGACGTGCATGCCAGAAGCGGCAGCACAGATAGTCTCGGCTCTGATTTAGTCTATATTTTTATTTTTATTTTATTGTATTTCTCTATCGGTGTACATTACACTTATAGGCTATTGCTTACCTTGTGTGCAAACTACTGTTTACTGTAGTACTATATATTTTTTACTACTGGCTGCAGGTACAACAATACATTACACTGTGCATTGTACTATGTATAACTGTGCATGGGACAAATAAAACCTGCCTATCTATCTATCTATCTACCTATCTATCTATCTACCTACCTATCTATCTATCTATCTATCTACCTACCTACATATCCATCTATCCATCCATCCATCTATCTATCTCTATCTATAACAACGATGAATAAACTCCGCTAGCTTAATGCTAACGTACAATGCGAAACACCATAGACAGGCTAACGGAACTAGCATCGCCATAGCGGCGGCAACACCAAACTCTTTTGAATGTATTCTCTCTGTGGCATCAACAAACAGTTGTATAATTATTCTCTCTGTGTCATCAAAGTATGTTAAAACAGCCTCACCAATCATTAGAAGTTTAACCAACACACACACACACTCTGACATTCAGCCAGCAGAGAGAAATACTTTGGCTCCATCTGCTGGACAAAGCAGCGAACTACGTGTGCACGGATGATGAAATGAGGGAGAAAGAGCAACTTTTCACTTTCACTACCATAAAAGGCCCTAAAGTTTAACGAAAACTCACAATCTTCGCAGGGAGTGACCATGAAGATCATAAGTATGTCGTGATAACATCAGAAGACAATAAAAATCATCCCGACAGGAATGGCAGCTCATACAACAGACTCTATTTAAATCAGCCCACAATAGGTGGCGCTACAACAATTGCATGAATATTGACATATGGATGTGTTCATTTAGGGACCAGTAACAATACTGTAAAGTTTCATGCACTTTGGACTGAATTGAAGCATGTTTACAGCACATTTAAGCACGTTTAATGCAACTTCCTGTTTCATGGCGCGTCAAAAAAACTTTGAGGGGCCAGCAGACCCACGCCACATAGACGAAAAGTCAAAAAGAAAATATGCTCATGTTCATCAAGGGATCAACTACCTAATTCCATAGTTTTTGAAGTCTATCTGATAGGTTTAATGCCTTAAAAAAAATTGATGATTAATTCCAATTTTCTCCAATTTTCTCCAATTTTCACACTTTTAATCAAAATAGCAGACTTCCTGTTGGGTTTAGAATATGGCTCCAAGAGACTTTTTTGTGCGTCCTGGGATGTTACATATACGTGACATATTTCCAGATTTTTAGACGCAACGGGCTTCAGGGGCTGGTCCGTACAAGGTCCGTAGGTGGCGCTATAGAGCCATTTTGCCACGCCCATGCTCGAGGCCCTGATACATTGCAATTTTCGGGCAAACGAATCTTTCTGCAAATTTTCAGGACTTTTCGTGCATATTTGAAGTCGTGAGAATTTTTTAAAGACCCAGAAAAGAATAATAATAATAATAAAAAGAAACAGTACGAAAACAATAGGGTCCTTGCAACTCCGTTGCATGGCCCCGTTGGGCCCCTGCACTTCGTTGCTCGGGCCCTAATAAACAGTACGAAAACAATAGGGTCCTTGCACTTCGTGCTCGGGCCCTAATAATAATTAAAGCTGCAAGCAGCGTTGAACGGGCCCTCGCAATCCACGCTTGTCGGCGTCCGGCAAGGACGGGGTCACCGCAGCTCTCAGGGGATACAGTGGAGTAACAATGCACCGTGGCACGATAGCTAACAGTTCTCCAATGAGAGGCAAAGTCTTCTTGCTTCAAGGATTTATTTTGTCACTAAATTTATGTACATATACAACTAGCCCCCCTCTGAGTTTACCAGTCTATATTTTTATTTTTATTTCATTTTATTTCTCTGTGTACATTACACTTATATTGCTTACCTTGTGTGCAAACTACTGTTTACTGTAGTAGTACTTATATATATTTTTATTTACTTCTGGCTGCAGGTACAACAATACATTTCACTGTGCATTGTACTATGTATAACTGTGCATGTGATAAATAAAACCCATCTATCTATCTGTCTATCTATCTATCTATCTATCCATCCATCCATCCATCCATCCATCTATCTACCTACCTATACATCTATCTATCTACCTACCTACCTACCTACCTACACATCTATCTATCTATCTATCTATCTATCTATCTATCTATCTACCTATCTATCTATCTACCTATCTATCTATAACAACGAAGGGTAATCTCCGCTAGCTTAATGCTAACGTACAATGAAAAACACCATAGACAGGCTAACGGAACTAGCATCGCCATAGCGGCGGCAACACCAAACTCTTTTGAATGTATTCTCTCTGTGTCATCAAAGTATGTGGCTGCAGGTACAACAATACATTTCACTGTGCATTGTACTATGTATAACTGTGCATGTGATAAATAAAACCTATCCCAGATAGCAAGCCTAGTCGGCCCGATTCTGGCTGAGTGCCGGCAGTGTCGGCAGAGGTCCGTGTCGGCTGAACCACAGCAAACACAGTCGGCCCGATCTTGGCTGAGCGCTGCCACTGTCGGCAGAGTTCCATACGACTGAGGCACTGTCCCCCGTTGAATGGGCCGACACTGACACGCAGTAGCTGGGCCGACTACTTTGTTTCTTTACTTGGCCCGATAGAGGTTTGATGGGCTACTGCCAGAGTTCAAAGCAAGTTCGGCAGACGGATCTCATACAGTGTGTGGCCCGATACTTGAAGAACGGACATTGATCAGTATCGCGGCAAAAATGAAATATGAAGCTGTAGGCGGACACTAAACGTATATGGCCCAATTCTGCAAAATGACTGTCGGCCCATTATGTGGAAGAGAGGTAGAGCAACGTTTATCAGCAGATCCAATATATGCGACTTCATCAGCTAATATGTTTTTTTCCCAGAACACACTCCATTAATTAATGTTAGGCGATGTCAAAGGCTTACAAATCGGGGGATTTATTTCTGTAGACAGTTGACGAACAACAAACAAAATAGCCTAGTAGCCTATATCAAAGCAATTATATTAGTCTACACCTGTCATTTTTTTCTGTAGCCTAACATCTGAAAGTAGCCTATCACACTCCATAAAACAGCCTAATCCATGTTCGCGGCAAAAAAACACTATTGTATGGTGGATGAGCATTATACAGGAGACGGCCCGATTCCATTAAGTGGCTATCGGCCCGTTACCTATGGAACGGCCACAGGCCGACTTTCAACGGCCCCACGGAGCCAAGGCGGCGCGAATCTGTCTCATTTCTCGGACACCGATCTGGTAAGTGACACCTCTGAGATTTTACTTGCTTAATCATGAATGTAATGAGTGTAAAGGGTCATAGAAATAGCCTAAACATTCAACGAGGGCCTTTTAAAATATATGCATATTACTTACAAGACGTCTGATTTATGATGTAAATAGGATTCTCCCCGCAATTAAAGTTAATAAGGGCCATCTAGGTTAGTAGCATAGGCTACATAGATCATGCTCTGCCCATTAAATGCATAGTAAAATATTAAATGCCCGCATAGTCTACGCAAAATCGAAATATCGTGATATGTAGTGCTAACGTTGTTTAAAGTTAGTAAACTTAGCTAATAGCCTATTTGACAGCTGCCGGTATTAAGATTTAGGCCCCTTGAGCTAACGTTAGCATTTCAGAATTGGTTCATTCAGCTCATTCATTCATTGACGCACATTTTCAATTATCGTGGGTAACGTTAATGATCATCTTTTGGATTTTGCTTAACTCTTCAAATCGAATCTCTTTTATCTGTGCGAAATCAGCCATCCTTACACCAGAAGACTTTGACAAGATTTGGGAAAGAGTCTGTAGTATTTTGAATAACATTAAAGCTTGAATGTGGGGAATTAATTAAAAGACTCCATTTTCAAGAATCTTTCCCAAATATTGTCAAAGTCTTCTGATATGGGTAGCATTACTCGACAATTATGCGCACTGCTGCTCTATCATAATTCCACTGCGTTAGAACCATTGAGAGTGAGGAGTCACGTGCCGATTTGGGTTGATTTGGGCGGGGTCTGAGCCGGTCGGCCATGATGGTAGGAGACTCTATCGGTTGCCAGGGGCAACGCCTTCAGAACTTAACAGAGGCACGACTGAACATTCCAGAGCTCTTTAATTTTTGTGCGTTTATTATTTCGGCGGGACAGATCTACGAATACAAGAAAAGTAATAAAGTAAAGCAATGGAGAAAGTTAAGGCGAAAGAAGCTTACACCTACCGCAAAACAGCGGTAGGTGCGGTCGTGTTCGTGCGTTGTGTTTATTAAGACCAACAGAGACCGAACCACTGTTTTCGTTGATTTATTCGCCGTACCTGGCAGGACAGTCTCGTGAAACTTCCAAATAACTTGCTCTCACACTGTAGCGCAGGGAGACAGCGCAGGAAAAGTTGTCATAAAACATTTACTCAATACACGTCTACAGCTTCTACCAACGGACCTGAATCAAATAACTTTACATTTAAACTTTTAAGTTATATTTTTATTATTGAATTCATAATTTACACAATTTAGTGGACTGGATGGTCCTTGAATATGTTTATTATCGTTAATAAACAACGTTAGGTGTGCTGGTTGCTGTTTAAAGTTCTTACCATAAATGACATTATGATCTGAAAAAGACAGGTACATTTATATTTATTACAAGATGATTCTCTTTCAGTAACCAGTTAAAGTCATGGCTACCCTTGATCGCCCTTCCATGCCTGCTAAACATAGCAGGAAATGTAAGTATCATCTTGGCTTAATATTTGACTGGTATTAGTGTCTTTAAAGGACAAACATGTATTTAAAGTACTGGTATTATTTTTTTTCCATTTAACCCTTCAAATGTGACATAATAGTTTCATTAACTTATAGTTTTTTCCCTTCCATAGATACAGTGTGGATAATTGGTGACAGCCATATCCGGCGTGGGGCCCAGAGAGCTGCCACCACCACAGGAAGCAACCTTTGCCTGCCGGAAGTCCACATTTCCTGGTTTGGCTGGGGTGGACTACGGTGGAGCGGTCTTCTCCCCTTTTTTAACCACTCACTGCGAGGAAGAGCAGCTCCTGACCTCCTCGTGGTTCACTGTGGTGGGAACGACCTGGGGGCAGTCAGCAGTGTGAAACTGGTCGGACATATGAAGGAAGACCTCCAAGAACTTCATGGCCGACACCCTGGGATGAAAATCCTTATCTCAGCGCTGACACAAAGGTGCCGGTGGAAAGCAGTCTCCAATCCCAGGAAGATTGACAAAGCCAGGAAATTTGTCAACAGTGTCATGGCTGCATTTGTTTGTAGCATAAATGGTGCCATGATTGAGCACCCTCACATTAGGCATGACAGTCCAGGGTTATTTTTGGCAGATGGAGTTCATTTCACACCTAGGGGAAATGATATGTTTTTAAATACTTTAGCTATGTGCCTCAAAGACCACCTCCAAATGCAGTGACTTGACCTGAAATTACAGTTAGCAGTTACTGCTTTTGAATGTGGCCCTTGTGGCGCATTGTGTTTGCTTAGCATAAAGATAGCCTTGGCTGTCATGGCTAATGTTGAGTTTATAATTATAAGATTAATTAGATTGTTAAAAAGATTGTTATAAATATCTGCAGCCATGACACTGTTACACTGTTAGTTTGTTCCTACTTGTAATCAATTTGTTATCAATTTGTAATCATTTTTTTTATTGTGTCTGTTATTATGTGTGTGTGTGTGTGTTCAAAGTGTGTTATCAATTTGTAATCAGTGTTTTTTAAATTATTATTGTCTGTCTTAATCATTTTTATCTTAATCATTGTTGCTGTTAATACAAGTTTTTTAATGAATTTCAGTTTATTGTCTTTATTGATGTTTGACCATTTCTGGGCCAATACAAGCCCAGCCGTCACTCAGCTACACCAGTTATGTAGTGTGTGGGCCAGTACAGGCCCGGGGGCCCAGCCGACACTCAGCCAACACTCGGCTACACCAGTTATGTAGTGTGTGGGCCAGTACAGGCCCGGGGGCCCAGCCGACACTCAGCCAACACTCAATCATATCAGTTTTACAGTGTGTGGGCCAGTACAGGCCCAGAGGCCCAGCCAACACTCAGCCGACACTCAGTTATATAGTGTGTGGGCCAGACCTGGGCCAACAGAATGCATGACAGTCATTTTACAGGGTGTGGTCCACACCTGGGCCAACAGAAACAATAAGAGTCATTTTACAGTGTGTGGGCCAGACCTGGGCCGACAGAAACAATAAGAGTCATTTTACAGTGTGTGGGCCAGACCTGGGCCGACAGAAACAATAAGAGTCATTTTACAGTGTGTGGGCCAGACCTGGGCCGACAGAAACAATAAGAGTCATTTTACAGTGTGTGGGCCACATCTGGGCCAGAGCAAATTTTTTGTGTCATTTATCAGTGACTGGGCCATTGTTGGGCCGGAGGCCCAGCCAGAACTGGGCCGACACCCAGGCAACCCTGAGGCAAGGTAGTGGGCCAGAGGTGGGCCGATCAAATTTTGCTATCTGGGATCTATCTGTCTACCTATCTATCTATCTATCTATCTACCTACCTACCTATATATCTATCTATCTATCTATCTACCTATACATCTATCTATCTATCCATACATCTATACATCTATCTATCTATCTACCTACATATCTATCTATCTATACCTATCTACATATCTACCTGTACATCTATCTATCTATCTATCTATCTATCCATCTATCTATAACAACGGATAATCTCCGCTAGCTTAATGCTAATGTACAATGGGAAACACCATAGACAGGCTAACGGAACTAGCATCGCCATAGCGGCGGCAACACCAAACTCTTTTGAATGTATTCTCTCTGTGGCATCAACAAACAGTTGTATAATTATTCTCTCTGTGCCATCAAAGTATGTTAAAACAGCCTCACCAATCATTAGAAGTTTAACCAACACACACACACACTGACATTCAGCCAGCAGAGAGAAATGATTTGGCTCCATCTGCTGGACAAAGTAGCGAACTACGTGTGCACTGATGATGAAATGAGGGAGAAAGAGCAACTTTTCACTTTCACTACCATAAAAGGCCCTAAAGTTTAACGAAAACTCACAATCTTCGCAGGGAGTGACCATGAAGATCATAAGTATGTCGTGATAACATCTGAAAACAATAAAAATCAGCCCGACAGGAATGGCAGCTCATACAACAGACTCTATTTAAATCAGCCCACAATAGGTGGCGCTACAATAATTGCATGAATATTGACATATGGATGTGTTCAGTTAGGGACCAGTAACAATACTGTAAAGTTTCATGCACTTTGGACTGAATTAAAGCACGTTTAAACCACGTTTAATGCAACTTCCTGTTTCATGGCGCGTCAAAAAAACTTTCAGGGGCCAGCAGACCCACGCCACATCGACGAAAAGTCAACAAAAAATATGCTTATGTTCATCAAGTGTTCAACTACCTAATTCCATAGTTTTTAAAGTCAATCTGATAGCTTTAATGCCTGAAAAAAAAATGATGATTAATTCCAATTTTCTCCAATTTTCACATGTTTAATCAAAACAGCAGACTTCCTGTTGGGTTTAGAATATGGCTCCAAGAGACTTTTTTGTGCGTCCTGGGATGTTACATATACGTGACATATTTCCAGATTTTTAGACGCAACGGGCTTCAGGGGCTGGTCCGTAGAAGGTCCGTAGGGTCCGTAGGTGGCGCTACAGAGCCATTTTGCCACGCCCGTGCTCGAGGCCCTGATACATTACAATTTTCGGGCAAACGAATCTTTCTGCCAATTTCCAGGACTTTTCGTGCATGTTTAGGCATGCGTAGAATGTTCCAAAGTTCCTGGAAAATAATAATAATAATAATAATAATAATAATAATAATAATAATAAACAGTACGAAAACAATAGGGTCCTTGCAACTCCGTTGCATGGCCCCGTTGGGCCCCTGCACTTCGTTGCTCGGGCCCTAATAATAATAATTAAAGCTGCAAGCAGCGTTGAACGGGCCCTCGCAATCCACGCTTGTCGGCGTCCGGCAAGGACGGGGTCACCGCAGCTCTCAGGGGATACAGTGGAGTAACAATGCACCGTGGCACGATAGCTAACAGTTCTCCAATGAGAGGCAAAGTCTTCTTGCTTCAAGGATTTATTTTGTCACTAAATTTATGTACATATACAACTAGCCCCCCTCTGAGTTTACCAGTCTATATTTTTATTTTTATTTCATTTTATTTCTCTGTGTACATTACACTTATATTGCTTACCTTGTGTGCAAACTACTGTTTACTGTAGTAGTACTTATATATATTTTTATTTACTTCTGGCTGCAGGTACAACAATACATTTCACTGTGCATTGTACTATGTATAACTGTGCATGTGATGAATAAAACCTATCCATCTATCTATCTATCTATCTATCTATCTATCTATCTATCTACCTACCTATCTACCTACCTACCTATATATCTATCTATCTATCTATCTATCTATCTATCTATCTACCTATACATCTATCTATCTATCTATACATCTATACATCTATCTATCTACCTACATATCTATCTATCTATACCTATCTACCTATCTACCTGTACATCTATCTATCTATCTATCTATCTATAACAACGGATAATCTCCGCTAGCTTAATGCTAATGTACAATGGGAAACACCATAGACAGGCTAACGGAACTAGCATCGCCATAGCGGCGGCAACACCAAACTCTTTTGAATGTATTCTCTCTGTGGCATCAACAAACAGTTGTATAATTATTCTCTCTGTGTCATCAAAGTATGTT